>NC_056735.1:864499953-864599953 GCF_019279795.1 Protopterus annectens
AGTTGAAAGCGCTAAACCTGTATTACTATTTTGTGTGGATTTATTAAATCTATTTATCGTATCCTGGTGTACGAGCAGTGTGGTCTATTGTACATTTTAACTAAAAGATTCGTGTTCAGAACTTTTTGGCTATGGTGAATTTTGGTATGTAATTTCCAAGATATTAATTTTAGGGACCCTTCAGTTAAATTATTATGTTCACTGCACAATTTAATTTGTAAATGTCATACTTCTCAACTTCTTAACTCATTTAATCTGGATAAAACCTAACATAATGGGGGACAAAGGCTCAAAATTAAGGACAGATTTTAAATATTGCTCTTATAAACTTAGAAAGTTCTTGAATAACAGGATTTAACAAGATTTGTGTTTGCAATTATTTTTCTGAAGGATCCATCCAGCCATAACCCATTTTTTCCATCTGAAGTCTGAAACTCAGATGTATGTCATTATTTAGTGACTTCAATGCTCAGTGGTTTCCTAGAAAAACACAATTTTTATGAGGAACAGATCAAAAATATGAGACAAAAATATGGACATTCTTTGAAAATCTGGACAGTTTCGAGGTATGGGATGTCATTTTCAGAAATTGTGTTTTTAGATCTAAGGTGCACACATTTGGTGCCATAGTTCAGGTTGGAGTGGTCCACAGATGGCATGTTAAAAGAAAATCTGAGCTCAGATGTTATGTTTTGGCAGTTATTGGCATTTGTTGAAAGTAATGTTAAAAAGCACCACTTTCATGCTTTATCAGCTTTCTAGTGGAGTCATTCTGTTTACATTTTCTGTGGTAAACGTTTTTATTTGTTGACTCTCTTCCTTTTTTCATTTCTTTGAAGACATTTTCTACTTCTTTTGTTAAAGGTATGTGGAAGCTGACTGCTGATTGCTCTGCTGACAATCAAAGCTATTGGAGATAGAAATAAAGGCTCTCAGCTGTTAAGAAGAAATTATCTGTGATCTTTGAATGAATGTGAGGTCAAGATGGCCTCTGCTATCTTCCTAATTTGCATTAAATATACTTGATGCACAAATAAGTAACAATCTGATTGGACAGTTTTCCGTAAACTAGAATAGTAGTCCCACTGGAAGGATGCCTGACATGTATGGAAAGCAGATTTTTAGATTGGTAGCACTAGAAAGGGAAGTTAAAGTGGTCTCTGGTAGGTGGTGGAGAATGCCATTGTATGGGAGAATGAGCAACTAGTAAAGAAATAGGAACTAGCCCCTTTAAAGTAAGATACATGCAGCCCAGATAATAGAGGTCAGCTGTACACCCATGCCTTTTTAAGGCCTACTTAGATTCAGTATGGCGGGAATTGTTGGAACGAGACTCCAGAGACGTCTGGAGCATATTTGTGAATGGTGTCAGTCAGCTCAGACAGCAATCTGTTTTGGGAAAACTGTAACTGCCAGTGAAGTACCACTAACAGAGACTTTGGTTTGCTTAGCCGGAGAGCTGTTTGTAAAACACTTTATTTTTTCACCAGTTGAAGTTCTGATGACGAGATTTTGAATTGCCCAATTTGCGGACTGTTGGTAAAGACTTATGTATTGAACAGTATTTAATTGGTGGGTGCATTTAAGCCTGTCATCTCTGAAACTTGTGTTTTGCATTTAAATAAGCATTGCCACTAAATCAGCAGAGAACTGACCTGTTTGCTTAATTGAAAACTCACCTGCTGTTTTATTTCACTTGTGACTACATTTTATGGTTCTGTCTGCGGCAAAAATTAATGTTTTTATATTTAGTCAAATAAAGCCACTATTTTTACAAAAGTCTTAGTGTGTCTGCTAATTGAAATCCCAAAATATATATTATAGCATGGTAAAAAAACACTCTGTGGAGACAGCTTTCTTAGTTTTTAGATAAGGTTTATTTACAGGCACAAATGAAAAGTACATCCTTGCAACAAAGCATAGGAAATAATAAAAACTAAATCCAGTATATTCACAACTATCTTTCCAAACTTCATTTCACACTTGCAGTATTCCTTCATACAGTGTTTTTCAAAGCAAACAATGGTTACAGACAACAGTATTTTCAACAGGATTTACCTACCACACAGCTATGGTAATTTCCACATTTAGTTTTACAGTAGAGGATTATCCCTCCTTATCCATGGCAGACTTCAAGGATGCCTTCCAGGCGTCATATTTCGGGGACATGTTTCAGTTCAGATTGCCTTCACCTTGAAAATTACTCTCTGAAACTCTGTCTGCCCAGAAGTCATGAATATGTTTTGTTGTATAGGTATTATCCCTTATATGCCTCCAGTCTGACTTGCTCCTTATTGGTTGCACTAGAGACTTGTCTCTTTTTGGCTTGCGTGCTTGCTCTTTATTTATTTCTCTGTCATGATAGACCCCCTGGAAAAGGCAACCCCACCAGAACAACTCCACACTGAGCAGTGTATGTTCCAGGCAGTCCTTATGTCTGTACATGACTTTATAATGAATAATCACCC
Source organism: Protopterus annectens (assembly GCF_019279795.1). NCBI lineage: Eukaryota > Metazoa > Chordata > Ceratodontiformes > Protopteridae > Protopterus > Protopterus annectens. The sequence continues at coordinate 864,502,422 of NC_056735.1, forward strand.
ATGAGTTTGACTGTCAGTTACCATTAATTGACACTAAAATCATCATTAAAAGTAATCATAAATGTAAATCAATAGGTTATGTTTGTGATTACCAAAAGTAAAACAAAAAAAAAACAAGGGTATTATGGGGTTAAGTCATGAACTCCACTCATTGTCTGTGAGCAGTCTGAGGACTTCTGTTTTCTCTTAAAATAATCAAAATATACTGACTACACTAAAGTGTATATATCTATATCTCTCTCTGTTAATTTATATATACATATATAGGGACCGTTACAGCTGCTTGAGCGCTAACTGCTTGAAATCCAAGAACTCAAAGCCATGGGCTCAAGTGGCTCCGCCTCCATCTGCTCAGGCAGGAGCTCAACTCAAACATGAGTTCAGGGCCGCAGCTGCCACAGTGGTCAGATGCCATTAAGGTCCCATCATGGAACTGGTAAGTGGGAAAGGGAAATGGGGAGTGGGGGGATTTAGGTTCAGAAAAGGGGGGAGAGGGATTTTAGGATTAGTGAGAAATTGGGAGTTGGCTCAGAGTTAGGGTTAGGGAGTAATTGAGAGTTGGCTCAGAGTTAGGGTTAGTGGAGTAAACAGGATATGTTTTTAGGATTAGGCTCATGGTTCTTTTAGGGATAGTTAGTTTAGTTGGTATGGCACAGGAATCAAGGTAGTGGCAGTTATGGCACGTTCCATTACGAGCAAGTGGCAGCAAGATAGTGTGTCGTGAGCCAATGGTATGAGAGCACTTGTCGTAGACCATATATATATATATATATATATATATATATATATATATATATATATATATGAAACGGAGTATTATATGCGTTATTGCTGCAAACATTTTATTGCATGCTGAAATAGTGGTCAGTGGTACAGTCATTAGATCGACCATTACATAATTCAAGGGTTTTTTGCTCTTTCTTCAAGTTTGTGCTACCTTGGAGTTAGTATATTTAATTTCTGGGGGTTGGGGTGCAGCGTGGGGTTGTTAGAGAAAGATCTTATCAAGTAGCCATCGTGCTGTCCTGTTGTATGCTACTATATCTTTTTTAAAAAATTATAATCATTGTAAAGGTAGCAGAAATAAAATAAGCATCAGTATTTAAGTAAAAGAGTCTACAATAAATATGAAGTTACAGGAATCACAAAATGAATCTTTATTTTACAGATAATATATGTGTATATATATATATATATGTGTGTGTGTGTGTGTGTGTGTGTGTGTGTGTGTGTGTGTGTGTGTGTGTATAAAGTACATATAATTCAAAAAGCACAAAGGCCAGCAGACTGTGGTATAGAAATGCTTTATTAAAGCATATATAAATAAAGCAGTAACAAACAGGTTTCGGCTAAGCAAGTTAAGCAGCCTTCATCAGTGTTGTCAAAAAGCCATAAAAATCATTGCCCTTATATAGCACAATGTGGGAACAAAATTCATGCTAATTGGTTGATCAAAAATTCTCATTAAGCCCCAGTGGGAATAAACCACCCAACTTAATGATCCATTTCTTTTCTTTTGTATTTAATATTGAATGTCACCCTGCTTTATTTGTTCTATTCCCCACAATCCTGTCTATAATAATAAATCTAAAATTAGCATTCTTGTGTGCCATCGAATGTTTATATAAAGCATTACTGGGTTTTTTGGTGCTAATGTCAGTACAATGTTCGGATATACATAGTCTCAAGGGTCTAGAAGTTTGTCCTATATAAAAGGCCGAGCAGGTGCATGTTGCTAGATAAATCACTCAGTCAATTCCACAATGGGAGAAACACCAACATGTTATTGGATAGCATCCAAAGACATTGGAATATCCTCCTAGCAGACAATAGACTTTCGAAGTTTCTTAAGGACAGATGTTCTTTTTCTTTTCGTAGAGGAAGGACCCTTGGATCACATTTCAATAATTTCAAACATGGCTCTAGATACACACCGGATCTAATTCAAAGAATCTAGACAGGTGATTTACTTTCTGGTTGTGTCCCTTTTGGACACTGCACACATTGCCATAGGTTGATGAAATCCAAACAGTTTACCAGCAGGAACACAGGTACTGTTTATGACATCAGGTTCTATGTGAATTGTGGAACTGACTGGATGATTTATCTTGCGACATGCACCTGCTCGGCCTTTTATATAGGACAAACTTCTAGACCCCTGAGACTACATATATCCAAACATTGTAGTGACATTAGGACCAAAAAAAAAACAGTAATGCTTTATATAAACATTCGATGCCACACAAGAATGCTAATTTTAGATTTATTATTATAGACAGGATTGTGGGGAATAGAACAAATAAAGCAGGGTGGCATTCAATATTAAATATAAAAGAAAAGAAATGGATCATTAAGTTGGGTAGTTTATTCCCACCGGGGCTTAATGAGAATTTTTGATCAACCAATGAGCATGAATTTTGTTCCCACATTGTGTTATATAAGGGCAATGATTTTTATGGCTTTTTGACTTAACACTGATGAAGGCTGCTTAACTTGCTTAGCCGAAACCTGTTTGTTATTGCTCTATTTATATATGCTTTAATAAAACATTTCTATACACAGTCTGCTGGCCTTTGTGCTTTTTGAATTGAATTGACTCTTTTTGAGGCCGTGTAGTTGCCATATTTGCAAGGGTTCTTTTACTTTAATAAAGTACATATAAAAACACATAGACACACAAACATGCACATACATGTGTACATGTGTGCGCGTGCGCACACAGACACACACACACACAGGCAAACAATAAACATATGCACACAAGCATTAAGATGTACATTTCAGGTGTGGTGCTTACATAGGAAACGTGAATTAATCTTTGATAAAATTCCACATATGAATATTTTACAGTTTAATACTCAACAAGAGAAACTAAGAGACAAATTAACAAGTGGATTCCCAAACTAGAAAGAATATTAAACAAAATATACAGTTATTAAGCAACTAACTAGAAATCTGTATAATGCAGAGAAATTGTAATCCTAAATCTAATGTGTGTAATTTCCAAGTGGAAATCTTGAGTGCCTTGACCACTTAAACTTTAGAAAAATATGACGTACAGGTGAGTAGTGGGCACTTTTGGCACAGTCTGTTATCAGTACAGCTACAGTGTGTAATGCAAAGTTTAATGTGCACAAAGCTTAAACATGAATCTTCAGTGCATAGCTTTTCATGTCAGGCAGATAAATGCAGAGCAAGGAAATGGTTAAATAAATGACTTAGAATTCCAATCATTGGGTGTTTTTCTCTTAATTTATTTAACGTCTTACCTTAAATAACTGAAATGCTTACCATACTGCCACCTCAACCTTGCCACAGATACGAACATGCTAGAAAAACTCTAAAAGAAGCCTGTTCTCAGGACAGAACCATTTATACAAATGTCATTGCTATAGCAGAGCTAAAAGTCTAGTTAATTATCCAAACCACCTGAGAAAAGGCATTAAACATAGATATTATTTCTGCTCCTGCTTGCAACAATTTCATGACTCTCAAAGCTGCACATTGATGCTGTTAATATGATATATACCCATGAGCCTTTCTTTTTAGGCCTATGGTTTAACAAAATTTTAGGCATTTATGTTTTGCTGATTGCCCATTTGCGTTTTTGTTTTAAACAAGAAGCCTCTTTATTGAATTACCACTTATGAGATAGGCAATCATATATTTATATAAATGAAAACAAAACATATTGACATATTTTCAGTTACAAATACTATATATCACTTATAATTTTTTCGACAGTCACTGTTAGAAATCATTCCATAGCTCATTCAATTCCTACCTTCCCTTAAACCTCACTCCTCCTCTAGAACATTATTCTGCATGTATTGTTTCCATAACTCCCATTTTTTGTCATTTGCTTCTACCCTTTTCTAAAGATCCAACTTCCAGTTCTTTTATCTCTGCTACTATATTTACTAATTCTAGTATGGCTAGTTTAGACTTTGACATCAATTTTTCTAGTAATTGCTACTTTGGCAGCAACCATAATTAAGCTCATCAAGCCCTTACTATGTCTAGGCAATTCCGATTCTGTATCACAGCACAAAAAATAATTTCCTTAGTTAAATCAATTTACTCACCCAGTATTTCTGGCATAGTAGTCTGCAGGGAATTTTTAAAAGTCTGCCAACTCATTACACTCTCAAAGAATGTGTTCCCAATTATATCTTTCTTTCTCATCACACCTCCAACATTTGCAGTCTCCCCGAGGAAAAAAAATATTTGGGGTCTGCTTGGGGTATAAAAATACCTATGCAAACACTTCCAAACAAAGATCCTAAAATCTTCTAGACTTTGTTGCATATTTGGAAGCCATACATATATCCTCCTATTGTTTCTTTGTGAATTGATTATCCGACCTCTCTTCTCAATCCTTTTCAATCTCATCTGATTGATTCCTAAAGTTACCATGCAATATTTTTACGCCAACTAATTATCCCTTTTTTAACAGCAGCTTCTGTTCTAGATTCTACAAAAAGGCCTGCCAGTGCTGGTCTTTCACTTAGTACCCCCCTATTCTTTTCTCTTTGCCTGTACTCTGATATCAATGCTTGATAGGGAAGCCAATCTCTAGCCTGCACTCCAAATGAATTACTGACTTCTTCCCATACTATTACTTTTCCCTCATTAATTATTTGCTCCCAATACCTTGGTTCCTTTGCCAGTGTTCTCCAGTAAATTCCACCCCCTCTTGCCTATTCTGTGTACCCCTAATTGCACTCATCCCTACTGGCAGAACCTAATTTCTCCATTTGTGTGTTGGCTTAGTTCTTAGAATACGTACTGCTACTTTACGATTATAATATTCTGTACAGTTATTGTTATTCATAAGGATCTGCATTCAAAATCCCAGTCTCTCCTTATTTCTTAAGCTTCCCCCTGTTTCATCATCATCCCTTTCCACTTTGAATTATAGATTTCTGCATTGGCTATGCATAGGAGCCTTAACTGTGTAGCTCTGACATACTCCTTCTAATCAGGTAATCCAAGACCACCTTGTTCTGTTCAAAAAATCAACGTATCCCACTTGACTCTTGCCCTCTTCCTCTCCCAGATAAAATTCTTCAACCCTTTATTAATTGCTAGCCACAGCCTCTCTGATTTACAAAAATATGCCCAACCTGTTTATAAAACTAAAGGAACTAAAAACATTTTTACTGCTTGTATCTTGCTATCCATATTCATAAAACAGAGCCTCCAATTTCTCAGTTTTTGTATTATATTTTACTTAGTCTCTTTACACATGTCCTTACCTTCCATAACACAATCATTTTAATCCATAATCCTAAGTACTCATTTTATCATGTCCCAATAAATATGGGTATTGCTGAACCAATTTGTTTATGGGCACATGGTTTGCAGCTATTGCTCTTGTTTTATCTTCATTAATTTTATACCAAAAAAGACTTGTAACAGTCTCAGAATGTTCCACAACAATAAGATGTCCTTTTCTGGTTTTATCAGGTACAAAATAATATCATCTGCAAATAAAGCCAACATTTCTTGAATACCATACCAATTATATCCTTGAATTTCTGAGCCCCTTATTTTCTTTGCCAATGGTTCTAAATTTAATGCAAATAACAAAGGGTTAAGAGGACACCGCAGTCTGGTTCCTCTACTCAAACAGAATTTATCAGAGAGGGAATCCCCCACTTTAATTTTCATCTCCGCTCCCTCATATCGCCTCCTAATCAACTGTATTATTTTATCAGGGAATGCAAATGCTTCCATTGCCCTGCATCAAGACCTACCAAAATCCGTGGTATTTTCTTACATTCTGCTTCCCTCTGGATCATCATTGTTCTATTAAAGTTGTCAAATGTTTGCTTCCCCTCCTCAAAACCACATTGATCCATATTTATTAGTTTTGGCATCACATTTGCCGTTCTTTTAGGCATTATAGTCATAAACATTCTATAGTCATGGATAGGTAGAATAAATTATTTTTTAGTACATGTTTTGTTTCCTCTTTTGAAGTACAGCATTTGGTATCCTGTTGTAATTCTATAATCATGGTTTAAAATGGAAATGAGCTTATATGAAGCTGAATCTGATGGGTCTTTACCATCTTTAGGTATTACAGCCACCACAGTTTTCTTCCTAGATGTTAGTGCTTCTCCTCCTTTTAAAATACTGTTAAGCAAAACCTTCCAGATCTTTATCACTTTCTTCCCTCCTTGCTTCCAAACTTCCACAGGAATACCATCTATTCCTGGAGACTTTCCTGTACATCACCATTTTTATCTCATCTCCTCCTATCCTGTAGTAATTGAGCCTCATCTACCTCTAACCTTGGCATATTTAATTCTACCATAAACATTTCCATTTGTACTTTTTTTGATTTCCACATTTCTCTGCTTTATACATATTTTCATAAAATTTCTGAAATATTTCTAATACCTCTACAGGATCTCTGGTATTTTCCTTGTTATAGGCTCCCTAAGCTTGGCAATAACCCTTTCTACTTTCTGTTGCCTAAGATGTTGTGCTAAAAGCTTTTGTGCTCTGGAGTTATTATCAAAAAACAGTTGCTTAACAGCAGTCTTTCTAAATTCATGCATATTATCAAGGTAGTCCCTTATTTTCTCTTTGGCACTCTACAGTTGCACCTTTTCTCGTTCTGCAAGATTCACCCTATTCTGCAATACTTTTACCCTTGTTAGTTACTCTTTCTCTTGGGGTGAATTTCTTGAATTCATTTCTCAAACACTTAGTTATACCTGGGGACACGATAATACTTAACCACCTTGTTGTTATTAATGAGCCTTGTGCTGCCATACAGATTCCAGTCACCAAAAAACTACATTGGAAATCTTCTGAAAGCTTTGTAAATTGAAACTTGCCTCATTCTGTAACACAAACAGCAACAAAAAACAAAAGTGTCTCAGAGCAGAGTCTAATTGCTTTTAAAGCTGTTGGTTGATTAGGGGTACACTTTGTTTATGGCTCCAGTTTGTGTGGAAGCAAGGATGTGTTACAGCTTTTAAAACTATTAGCCTTTTCATTCCTATCCTATTTTTAACTGGTTGTAAGTACATAGCAGCTAACCTTCTCCATAAATTACCAAAAATTGTGATTAGTTCACCACTCATATCTTCAGTTTGTTATATGCTCTCAAAATGGATTCAAAGAATTTCATCTCTCTGGCTTTGCTCTTAAGGTGAATTGCCTAGAATCCATTTCTTGAATACATAACATAGAGAATTATGTGCTGGTCGCTGATCCTAACCGGGTTATTATGTGTTTGAAACAAGTGATGTTCGAGAGGTAAATCTTGGCATCCATGTCGAGGACAGATAGTAGAGAGTTAGGATCAGAGACCCAATCATAATTCTTTGTTGTGTATGGAGCATTATCTACTTCATATACTGCTAGTTACAGTAAAAGAAAAAAAAAAAAAAACACAAAAGTGATTTGATGACTTTCAAAGCAGTAAAGCACTTTTGAGAGTGCTGTCAAAAAGTCAGTGTAATTCTATCTTTTATGTTTACACTCACCTTCCATCCCTCTCAACTGTCCAGATTTTTGTTGAATGTCTAGGTTTTTCCCTTATATATTTGATCTGTTCCTCATAAAGTCTGTGGTTTTCACAGCAATTACTGTGGATTGAATTTATAAAATAATGAAAGATATTTCAGTTTCAGACTTTATATCCCTCATAAAATGCATTTGAACATGCATCCTGTTGCTCTACTGACTTTCTAGGTTTATAACAGTAAGTCGGGAACACATTACCAATGGATAGCAGGCAGAAGCAAATCTTTTACTGTGCTACTGTCATTTGCCAGACATTACTGGCAGATCTTTTCTGCCTAGCTTGAAACCTGACCTTAACAACTTAAGCAGGGGGTGCTTAACATTTTGTTAAGGATGGGTCTCGCACCACTCTAGCACTTAACTGATTTGTCTTTTTCCAAACAGTGGAGCATAATCACTCAGCTCCATGCACAGCAAACTGATTGTAACAGAAACCTAAGCATAATTTCCTGTATGTTGCATGTGACAAAGCCTTTCATTCTAAAATATTTACCCTTCACTATAGGTCTTGTTGGATTTTGTCTCGATTCCACCTGTACTTTTTTCTAACACACTGCCAAAGTCATTGTAATATATCTTCACAGCGAATAACTGCTTCATTTTATTTTACATTTCTTTTAAATTTAATTTAATTTCTTATTTGATGACTAGATAATTGACTGTTCATTCAGATCCATTTCAGTTATGACCTGAGTCACAAGGACAACAGACGTATAACATATATATGGTGAATTTAGATTACACAGCCAGCCAGCATGTTTATGGGAGGTGAGAGGAAAATATATTACTGGAGAAAATCAAAGCAGACAGGAGAAGAACATGCAAACTTACAAGCCAGTCAGATGAGATAAGGACTGAACCCAAGACTGGGAAGGTGTGAGGCAAAAACCTTAAGTTTACTGGCGCTTACTGTGCTACTTCTTCTCTGCTGTCAGGTCACAGCTTAGCAAAGGTATACACATCCCAGCCATAGAACATGACTTGGCTGTACTCACCATTTCATCTCTGAATAACATGGTCCATATCAGCAACATCTCTACCACACCTTATTCACAGTTAACAGTCTACCCATTAATGAAAGAAACACCTGCAACCTGCTAAACAAAATGTTTGTCATGAGATAACCTCACCCTTATTCTCCAAAATGACTACACTTTTGAAATCCACTGTATCATCCTAGCTAATCATAGCAGTTCAATCACACAGTCGCTCTACTTTTAGTAGGGTGTTCTTCTTTGTAGCACCTCCACTTTGGAATGGAATTTTATGCCCCATTATATTATTAGCATCTTTTTTATGCAATAAATAGCTCTTCCATGGTGCTCAATAAAGCTGGATGCTTTTAAAGATCCTACCGCACCATCCATCGCATCCTCTAATTCTGGATGAACATGACTTTTTCATGGCATTGGATGCACGCAAAGGTTACTAGTAATTCAAATAACAGTACTGCTTGTAATACAGCTATTTAATCCAGTTTACTATTAACCAACTGGTAAATACTCTGTATCTCGCTGATATCATCTTGTGTATTGTCTATTTCATCCTGACTTTCTAGAAATCATATTTTGCCTTTCAGTCATTTTTATCCAAGGCTGCTTCCGAAAATGGTTCTTTTTCAAGCCAGCCCACCAATCTAGTTACCAGACAAAATAAATAAATAACTATATACTATTCATTTTTGATGTATTAGTTTATATATATTTCTTGGTTCATGTCTAAAAATGTACATATGAAAAGACTATCACAGTGCCAGTATTTATAACCATGAAGTGACCAAAGGAGGTATCAGCTGCAGATGTTTCCGATCATTATGGAGCTTTCTGCATAAATGTTTGTGTGCTAAAGAACATGTCTGCTATGCTTTGCCATTCAGAAGTATTTCCTGCCAACTAGAACTGTTCTCCGTACAGTATCCATCTCAGATCTATGAGTCCTGCCTAACTTAAAGAGTAGCCTCTTACTAGAGACCAGTGGTAGCTGTACTTTTTTCTACATGGAGAAATGCTATTGTTATTTAATTCTTTCACTTGCTTCCATTTCATTTTTAGCTTATTCTGGCTTAAGTTTTTGCTGGCACTTCCTATTCTCAGTTACCATATGAGTTTCAACTGCAACAGAAGGGACATCAACTGCAAATACTTTTAGTTGCAATTGTGTGGAGACCATTGTGTAACTTTGTCAGAAATGGAAGGTAAATCTCTTACCTTTTGTAAACCTGAAGTACTTCCTGTTCTTTTTATGCCAACTTGAAATTAATCCCTGAACAATTTTCATCTCAGGTTTACTGAACATGATCCAAACTGTCAGGCAGATGCATTGGCTACCAGCAGTGCAGCAAAGAAAAGAACTAAAGCAGCACTGCTAAATACCTCCCTATCTGCAGACATTCGGTACAGGAACAAAAGTCCTTAAAAATAGTAACATCCAGATAAAAATAAGGACATCTGAATAGCACAACTCATCCAGCTTCCATGTGCAATAATACTCAGAAGCATGTGCAAAAATGATGGAAAAATATTACCACGTTATCAAAAAGATGGTGTACTAATTCTTTAAGTTATTTGTGCCACTAGCACATTGGTTATGCAATGTATTTTTGTCTGGAGTAGACAGCTTCAAAAATCACGTGATGAAGTTGATTAAGAAAATTGTGTGAAGGGGTAAATCAAGCCTGAAAATAGTGACGTACCTCCACAAAATAGGAATACCCTGTATAAGGGTAAATCAGGCCTGAACTTTATTCTGACATAGGAACAGTTGAGAGGACTTCTCTACTGTTTTTAGTGCATTCAAGCAAATGCATATCAGTTGTCTGCAGTCACAGAAGTAAAGCATTCCAGTATCTTTATTCACTGTTTCTGGTTTTGTTTCTCTACTGAATATTGTTTTAGGTGATGGCCATAGGCTTATCTTCCTGCTCTTCTCTATTCTTGGGAAAGGAGACAGAATGCTTGTGAGCCATGCACACACACACACACACACACACACGCATGTGTGTGTATATGTATGTATATATATATATATATATATATATATATATATATATATATATATATATATTTTTTTTTTTTTTTTTTTTTTTTTTTGTTAGTATGGGCTGTCCCTGGGAACTGCACAAATTATCCGGTAATTTCTTTAGCTGGATCATACAAGGTAATTTGATAATGGTACTTAGGGTGTGCCTGTGGAAGTGCTATCCTGTGAAAAATCCCTCATGTGTTGTCCTGCATCCTGCAGAATATCCCCCACATACTATCATTATTATGGTAGCACTGTGCAGTTGTATATCCACAATAATTAGTGTAGTGCTGGGCGGGAACTGCCCATTTACTTTTCCAAGGAAATCAATGGTATCTTGCACGCACATTTTGGTACTACTTTTATCACTGTTTTTAAACTAGCCTGTTAATTCTGAGATGATTTTCAGCGAGCGTGTCAAGTTCAGAGGCAACAGCTCATTCTGTATTTCCTGAATTGCATACTTTATGGCAGCATTTAAGGTATGTAGAAAGTGGGTTGGCTTGGAATAAGTACGCTAACTTTTTCTTATCTGCAGTCTAGAATAGATGTGATGTTCTGATTAGTTAGTTCTTTTATAGATTATTTACCTAATTTCCTGTCATTTCGGTAATATCCTATACTTGACATCTGCACATGTACCCCTTTATTATAGTTCTCTCTGCTCATCTAAACCACAGCACCACCATTATCAGCTTGTCTTATTTTGATAATTTATTGTGTTTCTGTTACTGCACTACATTTATTTTCACTGATGCAGGATTGCATTGTGGTTTTTTTTTCAAGATGTAGGTATTTTTCATTTGCATGAATGAAGCAGTCAGTGCAGGAATCTAATGTGCACCTGACCCACATGAAGAACTCAATCATTAAGATAAGTCACTTGTGTATAGGGTTACCACCTGTCCCACTTTGTGAGGGACAGTCCCTCTTTGGGCAGTTGTGTCCTGCAAAAAATTGAAAAAAATGGCAAATGTCCTGAGATTTTAGGACAAAAATAGTTCCTATATTTTATGTAATAGATGCATAAAACAGTTATTCTGTATCTGAAACACCTAAGTGTTATAAAAAACACAATAAGCAACTAAAATGCTACAAGAATAAGCTTTTATTTGGGCAAAAAAGTGAAGTTCTGTCCTTTGTACTGACCGTGGGTATGTTTTGCTCTGCAAAATCTGACGTTTGTACCAAAAATGTCCTCTTTGGGCATTTGAAAAGGTGGCAACTCTACTTGTGTACTGTTATTATTTAAAAAAAAAAAAATCACTCCTAGTTGAAGCTGCCTAAAGCATCTTTTCACCTCCCCTTATAATTTAATGTTAATGCACTGTTTTACAGGCCGTTGACAAGCACTGGTGATTTACTTTGCATGATTCTCTCACTGCACAGGGCGTTCACTGATAGTTGTTTTGGAGTGTAGCCCTGCCCCACAGTGGTGTTTTGGTGTACTGCAACAATATGAATTCAGGTGGTGGCAGCAGCTGTTGGGTAATTCATTAAGTTTCTGACAGGACTGCCATTAGCATTTGATAGGATTTGCAAGTCACAAAAGTGTTCTTGAAGCGTATTACTACTGCCGTTTTGGAAGTGCAGTGAGATTTCTTGTTTTCCTTTTAAATGGATTATTCCTTAGCAATAAATAAAGGGTGAGATGATTCCACATTTTCCGTGATCTCCTGATGCATAACTGTATTGAATACCTCGGGTTACATGCAGCTTCTGAAGGGTTACTTCAGTACTTTATGTAAAACATTTTGCTTTATGTAACCATAAAATGAGTATATGCCACTTTTTGGTTTGCACATGCCAGACTATCAACATACAGAATCTTATGCAGAAAGTAAAAGCATAAAGTTTGCTCATTCTGAAAAACAAAAGTAGAAATCACTGCAAAAATAAATAAATAAATAAAATAAACACCAGAATACTTTTATGAACCAATAAACCATACATTTATTTGTTATTATTGTTTAGTAAAACTCTGGCACAAGAGATAAAATTCCTCAATTCAAAACAGTACTACTATTATCCATGATTTCAAATATAATTTGTACAACTGTATGGGTGATAGGAAATCGCTACTTAACCATCTGTTCAGCAGTCGCTGAGTGGGCGTCAGCCTCTCTGTTAACACAATTTTATGACTGCATATATCATTAGCACTACAGAAGTTCAGCAGTTCTCTCATGCTGATTATTCACTCTCAAGCATAACAGCCTTCATAACTAGAAAAAATTGTGAAAACATACAGAAGAAAAAGAATATGACACCTGATACACATTAGTACAAATCAGCACTAATACTTTGGGACGAAGTTGCACACTGGCTTTAGAGTACACTGTTGCAATGTGTAGTTCTTTTTCTTTACCTATTTATTTTTTTTCATTTTTTACATTTACTGCAATTGTTTGCCTTGGATTGCTCTGCTCACTACTCTGGGTATCTTGTAATCTGACCATCTGACCCTTCTCACATTTCTGTGCTTTTTCCTCCCATGTCTGTTACTATACTTAACTGTTTATTTACGTATATTATTTTATGGGTATATCTTCCTTTGTACCTTTTCCTTCCATGCCTATTATTATATTTATCTGTGTCTTGATTTTTGTTGCAGGGTTAGATACTACTTTGTACTATTTCTTCCCATTCCTGTTATTTTACTTTGTTTTTGTTCTGTGGGTTGATCCTATAGGGTATGTGGCCTTTATTTAAGGTAGACCCATGGTATTGTTTGTATGGATTTAGGAAAATTTGCCAAAGGTACTTGGGCAACATGCCCGCTCTTTCATAACAAGTGCTATGACATCTTTATCATTCACGTGAACTTTCAATAACTTTGACATCTGGAACTTCAGTTCAACATCTCATCTGAAAGAATGCAACTCTGGGGTGTAATACCCTATTCATGCTACACTGCAATGTCAGTAGTATTGTAACACAAAATCAAGCACCTTCTGTAGGAAAACAGTTGGTTGAAAGAGTCCACACTTTTCCAAGTATCAAAGGTAAATCTGATACCTTGCTGTTAAGCAATTGTTTTTTGATAATAATTCTAGAGCACAAAAACTTTTAGCACAACTCAGGCAATAGAAAGTAGAAAGGGCTGTAACAAGGAAGATAACAAGGGATCATGTAGAAGTACTAGAATAGTTTGGAAATTATATGAAATTCTGTATAAAGCAGAGAAATATGGAAATCACAGAAAGGTACAAATGGAAATGTTTATGGAAGAATTAAATATGCCAAGGTTAGAAGTAGAGGAGGCTCAATTACTAACAGTTAGGATAGTAGGAGATGACATAAAAATGGTGATGTATAACCAATCTACAGGAAAGTCCCCAGGAATAGATTGTATTCCTATGAAAGTTTGGAAGCTAAGAGAAAATTGATAAGGATCTGGAAGGTTTTGTTTAACAATATTTTAAGAGGAGGAGTAGTACCAACATCCTGGAAGACATCAGTGGTAGCTGTAATACCTAAAGAGGGTAAAAATCCATCAGATCCAGCTTCATATAAGCCCATTTCAATAATAAACCATGATTATAAAGTGTTGATGTCTATAATGGCTAAAAGAATAGCAAAAGTGATGTCAAAATTGATAGATATGGATCAGTGTGGTTTTGTGGAGGGAAGGCAAACATTTGACAACATTAACAGAGCACTGATGATCCAGAGGGAAGCAGAATGTAAGAAAATACCACTGTTGTTGGTGGGTCTTGATGCAGAGAAAGCATTTGACAGCGTAAGCTGGGACTTTATGAGCAGAGCAATGGAAGCATTTGCATTCACTGATAAAACTATCAAGTTGATTAGAAGGATATATGAGGGATCGAAGACGAAAATTAATGTAATGGGGGTCCTCTCTGATAATTTCTGCTTGAGCAGAAGGACCAGGCAGGGGTTTCCTCTCTCCCCTTTCGTATATGCTTTATATTTGCAACTATTGGCAAAGAAAATAAGGGACTCAGAAATTCAAGGATATAATTGGTATGGTAGTCAAGAAAAGCTGGCTCTGTTTGCAGAGGATATTACTTTATACCTGACAAAACTAGAAAGGGACATTACAGTGTTGTGCAACATTTTGAGACAGTTTCAGATATTTTCTGGATACAAAATTAATGAAGCTAAAACAAAGGCAATAGTGGTAAATTATGTACCCACACATGAATAGGTTCAGAAATATCCACATTTAAGGGGACATGATAAAATTAAGTATTTAGAAGTATGGATTAAAAATCATTCAGGTCTGCAAGCTAAGGATATGTGGGAAGAGACTAAACAAAAGATAATACAAAAACTGAAAAAATGGAAGCTCTGTTATATGGATATTGATAGTAAGATACAAGCAGTTTTTAGTCCGTTTAGTCTTATACACAGGTCAGGTATATTTTTATCAACCAGAGGAGCAATTGTGGATAGTAATTAATAAAGAGCTGAAGGATTCTATCTGGGAGGGGAAGATGGCAACCATCAAGTGGGATAAGCTTATTCTTCCAACAGAACAAGGCGGACTGGGATTACCCAATTTCAAGGGGTATTTCAGAGCAACACAGTTAAGGTTCCTATACATAGCACAATCAGAAAGCTGTAATTCAAAGTAGAAAGCGATGATGATGAAACAGGGGGAAGCTCAAGAAACAAGGAGAGACTGGGATTTTGGGATGTAGACCTTTAAGGAGAATAACAGCAATCATACAGAATATTATACTCATAAAGTAGCAGAAAGAATTCTAAGAACTAAGCCAACACATGAATGAAGAAAGGAGATTCTGCCAATAGGGATGACTGCAATTAGGGATAAAGACAATAGATAGGAGGGGTCTGGAATTTACTGGAGAAAACTGGCAAAGGAACCAAGGTACTGAGAGCAAATGAATAGAGAGGTAATAGAATGGGAAGACGCCAAGCAATTATTTGGATTGCAGGTTAGAGATTGCCTTCATTATCAAGAATTGATATCAGAGTATAGGTAAAGAAAAAAAATAAGGGATTTCTAAATGAAAGAGCAGCACTGGTAGAGTTTTTAGTAGAATCTAGAACAGAAGGTGATTTTAAGAAAGGAAAAAATAGTAGAGCATATAAATATTGCATGATAACTATAAGAATCAATCAGAGGAGATTAGAAAGGATTGGGAAGAGAGACTGGATAAGAAATTCACAAAGAAACAATGGGGGATATATGTATATCCTCCAAAAATGCAACAAAGTCTAGAAGATTTAGGATCTTTGCTTGGAAGTGTTTACATAGGTATTTATAAACCCCAAGCAGACTCCAAAATTTTTTTCCTCAGGCAGACAGCAAATGTTAGAAGCATGGTGGGGAAGAAAGAGATAACTGGGAGCATATTTTCTGGAGTTGTAAAAAACTGAGGGGCTGCCAGCCCAGCCAGATAGAATTTTGTAGATAAGTCTATGTCATTGTAAATATTAATATAATCTGCAGGCTTGTTTTACAAATGTAAAAAGAACTATATGTTATGATTAAACTATATGTTGCACTGAGCTTCAAACATGGAACCAGAGTGCACCCTGCTGGAAGAAAGCTGATAAATAAAGCATTTTATGACTGTTTGATCTCAAGCTAGGAGACAGGATGTCTGGGCTGGGAAATTCTTTCTATTGTCTTAAGACATAGATAATTACTAAGTTTCACATGTAAAAGTGTCTTTTATTGCTGTGGTTTCCTAGCAGGTGCAGCTTACAAATAAATGTAAATGTTGAGTTTCTGTTAGCCTGGGAACTAAAGGAAAAGTGATAAAAATGATGTAATCTGAGATGAGTCAGCAGTAAAGTGTATTATCAATTTAAGACTTTCTCAGAGAGAAAGATTGAGCATTTTATATCTTGTCTTGGTTCTAGTAAGAACATCTACTCACCAGCACTTGCTTGCTCTGTATTTAAGTAGTATTTAGAACAGTGATTTCTCTTAGAGATAGATAGATAGAATATAGCCAGATTAGTCTAGCTGTTTTCTATATTTATGTCAGACTATCCTACAATATTGTTTTAAAGCATTTTTCTGTGATCTCTGAACTCTTTATTGCCATTGTGTTGAATTGATGAGTATTGTCTGGTGTTTTTATTATTTATCATTAAATATTTTTAAACCTTTCAACTCTGGCTATATTGTGTAGAGATAATTTAAGCTTTAGAGTACTTGCATGTATTTGTTGATACTGTACAAAGCTACTCCAATAGCCTTGCTGTTCGTCACACTTCCTAATTGGATAATAATATTACACAGGGAAAAAGGTCAACCTTTGGAAAGGGTCTTATTAGTAGCTGATAAGAGTAGTTGGTGGCAGTGATTACTACCTTATAGCCTGACAGGAGGGGGTATAGCTGGAGAACCTGTGCCAGCCTTCCCCAGGAGTGTCTGTGTGTTTGCATATAAACCAAATCTCAAAGCATGTGTGTGTGTGTGTGTGTGTGTGTGTGTGTGTGTGTGTGTGTGTGTGTGTGTGTCAGCTACTTGGGCAGGGACACAAAGCACTGGTTGGACAGAGAGGGTACTAGAGGATATTCTTCGTGTTTCACTGTTGCAGTCATCACACTTGGGTTATCCTGCCAGGGGTAGTCCTCAGTTGGCCTGAATACCATAGGCTTAGTATTTCTGCATCGGTTGCTGTCACTTCAGGACTGACGTTAGGTCATCAGGAGTATAAAAACAGGCAGCCAATGCCATTACATCAGTCTTTCTTGCCGAGGAGCCCAAAGCAGAAGCAGTTCACATGAGTGCCAGTCGGTCACTACCTGAGTTTTCATTTCCAAAATTGAATCATCCTGAAGTCTTCTAAAGTTAAGTACCCCATTGGGGGTCCTTTTTTCTTGCTCTAACTGATGGCAGAAAAAGTTAACAATTGTCTTGCCTGTGGAAAGCAAATACCACATCGATATTTCTATTCTTACTGCTTAACCTGCTTAGGCCCAGACCATGACGGACCTCATTGTCAGTTTTGTGCTTTGTTCAATGCCCAAACTATTCGTCATCAGGCCCTTATTGTAGCTAAATACTTTTGTTCTCGATCTCCGTATTCTGAAATGGCTTCGGTAAGCCATCCGACTACCGATGATCTGAAAAAATTTAAGGATAAAGACAGAGACAGACTGCACAGGTCCAAAACTGATGACGACACTTCCGTTAAGCTAGTCGCCAGTTCACTGGTACTCAGTGAGGTGCTTTTGCAGCCCCTGATGCCCACTTTGATGGATTCGCAGGCCGCTATCAAGACCCATTCGGAGTCTGATATGCCGCAAGACTCTTCTTTGACCACAGAACCTGCAGATGTCTCTACCTTGGATGGGTCTGGAGCCGCTGTGCAGGTACTGGCTTCTGAAGTTCTTCCCATTTCCAATATTCAACACAAACCGATGACCTCTTTCACGTCTTCAGTTCTTTCTAAAACTACAGAGTTTCTAAGGCCAAGAGTATGAGCTACGCCTAAAAAAGTGATGCCCCAAACTCAAGTGCCTGCTTCCTTGCTACAATCTCAAATGCTTAAAATGGCAGAAGACCTGATCATGCTGATTAGGGGAAGCCAGCCTTCCCC
The DNA here is from genome assembly GCF_019279795.1 of Protopterus annectens. Taxonomy (NCBI): domain Eukaryota; kingdom Metazoa; phylum Chordata; order Ceratodontiformes; family Protopteridae; genus Protopterus; species Protopterus annectens. The sequence continues at coordinate 864,520,538 of NC_056735.1, forward strand.
TGCTGAAAGAAAAAGAGACTTGTCCTCAGCAGCTTTAACTAACCAAGAGTCCGACGACTCTGAGGTTTCTGAATATGAAGACATGCCCTTATCTGCCTATGAGGATTGAGATCCAGAGGAATCCATTCCTTCTGCTTCCCCTCCAGAGGATTTTTCTTTTGGTGAAACCCTACATACTTTGAGAGAGCATTTCAACTGGGAATGCCAGGATTATCCTCACTCCAAAAAGAGACGCAGGGAATTTTTAGATTTATCACAGCACAGACCCTTAGCTATCTCTCCTGTTCTGGATGTTGTGGATGATGTCTTTATGGAATCCAGTCTAACTCCTGATACTTTACCCCCTGCTCCAAGGAAACCAGATAGGTACTACAGAGTCCCTGACTCTCACAAATTTATTTTCAAAAATCCTACTGCTGACCCAGAGGTCATCTCCCAATGACCTAAACGAATAAAAGCAACTACAGCTAAGAATCCCACCCCTTCAGACAGGGATTCCCGAGCTTTAGACAGATAGGGTAAAAAAAGTATACACTTCTGCAACTCTTACCATTAGAGCATTGAATTGTCAATTCCACATGCTGAAATACCAGCAACATACTATAGAACTTAGTAAACAAAAATTATCTGCCTTTCCTGACTGTGCAGAAAATAAAGAATTACAGGAGCTTATGCATTCTGCAAGCCAAGTCAGCAAGCATACCCTGCAATGTGGGTTTGACACCCTAGAAGCATCTTGCAGGTCAGCAGTCACATGTTCTGTACTTAGAAGGCATGCTTGGCTTAAGGAGCAGACTTTGCCAGACCATGTCAAATCAAAATTATTGGATGCTCCTTTGAACAAGGACAATCTGTCTGGCACCAAAGCATATGAGGTTTTAAAAAAGATGGAAAAAAAGGCTAAGTCTATGCAAACAGTCAAATATTTTTTGCAAGTGCAGCCTCTAATATTCAGTAGGCATTGCCCCTCGAAACATTGGTCCTTTCCAGCCCCCTCAAGGCCATCTCAAACTAGACCCAGGGGAAACAGACCCCCCAGATTACAGTCTTAGGGTATGCAGAGATCTAAGCAATGGAGTACCTCCACTTCTAAAACAGGGAGTGCTAAGCCACCCCCTTATGGAAAGAATTCACAATGACTTCTCAACTCCACTCCTCACCTCTGTCCAGTTGTTCATGCCCCTATCAGGAAAACATGCCCACCATGCAGAAAACTGGACCTCTATCACCAACAATGAATGGGTCCTCAACATAGTATCCCAGGGGTACAAATTTTCAAAATGCTCACCCTACAGCAGCTTCTCTCTATGCTGTCCAAGGATGTCTGGTTAGCCACCCTAGACCAAAAGGAATCCTATCTGCACATCCCTATCAGGGCCTCCTGCAGGAAATATCTACGTTTCAGGGCAGGATCTATGCGTTATCAGTTCTCAGCACTTCCCTTTGGCTTATCCATTGCTCCCACAGTTTTCACAAAATGCCTGGCTCCAGCCATTGCTTATTGCAGACAGAGAAAGATTCAAATATACCCTTACTTGGATGATTGCCTGATTCAGGCAGACAGCCAGGAAAAGATGTTGCAGCACATGACATTTGTAAAGGACCTGCTAACCTCCCTGGGGTACACTATCAATGAAAAGAAATCAAAATTAGTCCCCAGTCAAAAAATTGTATTCCTGGGAGCAAGCTTGGACACAGCATCCCAGATGGCATTCCTTACTCCAGAAAAACAAGCCTATCTGACAGGCTAATTTGCTGAAATGGCCACCAGAACCCAGCTATCCACAAGGAAAATCCTGCAGGCTTTAGGGTTCATGGCCTCCTGCATTCTACTAATTCCATATGTCAGACTGCATATGAGGAAACTTCAATGGTACTTAAAAAGTCTTTGGTGCCAACATTCTCAGGACCTGGAAACTATCATACCTATAATACCTTGTCTCAGGACAGAGTTTCTTTGGTGGGCAGCAGCATACAACCACAACAAGGGACTTCCCTTTACACAACCCCATGCCACCCAGACCCTAACCACAAAGGCATCAGACTATGCCTGGGGTGCACATCTGAACAACAGATGCATTCAGGGCCACTGTAGCACATCAACTAAAAAGAGATGCTAGCTGTTCAGCATGCTCTGACAGCTTTCAGATCCCTACTCTCACCGGGGCCCATTCTAATAAAAAACGACAACACCACAGTGATGTGGTACATCAACAAGCAGGGGGGAACACACTTTTATCCACTCTGCAGGCTAGCCAGGACACTGTGGAACACAGCCTCAGCTATGCATATTCACCTGCAAGCTCAATTCCTGCCAGACAAACAAAACTCTCTGACAGATGACAAGCAGAAACCTCCTCGACCCACAGAAGTGGCAATTAGACCACAACACCTTCAGACTTCTAACCCAGAAATGGGGTACCCCGAAGGTGGACCTATTTACCTCCCCCTACAATCACCAGCTCTTGCACCAGGGTACCTCACAGCAAAGCCTGGAAAGTGGATGCCCTATCCTTCCAGTGGGCAAACCTCTCAATCTATGCATTTCCCCCCTCTGCCTATTCTTCCAAGAGTACTACTCAAGATAAGGCAGGAAAGACCAAGGGCAATCCTGACTGCCCCATACTAGCCATGCCAACACTGGTACCCACTACTGTGCAGTCTGTCACCGGTGCCACCATGGCACCTACCCCAGATCCCAACCCTCCTCACTCAGCAGGAGGGACAGATCTTGCATCCACAATTGCAAACCCTGAACCTTGCAGCCTGGCTTATTCCTTGAATTCTCCTCCAGTGGCCAGCCTAAGCAAGCAGGTGCTGGATGTCATTCATGAAGCCAGAAGACCCAGTACAAGGAAATCCTATGCTGATAAGTGGAAAATGTATTGTTCCTGGATTCACTCTAAAGGAGCAGATACAGCGCAGCTCTCCTTACCTTTCATCCTGGATTACCTAGAAGACCTACTCCACAGAGGTCTATCCTTCTACTTCCATTAAGATCCATGCCTTTGCCATCTCTGCTCATTACAGCACTGAGCCACCTCTCTTCTCTCACCCTCTCATCAAACAGTTCCTGAGAGGAGCTAACAACTTAAGGCCACCAAGAAGAGACCCCGCCCCTACATGGGACCTTAATTTTGTGTTGGAAAAGCTCACACTACCCCCCCCCCCCCCCTTTGAGCCTGCAGCATCAGCAGAGTTAAAATTCCTCCCTTGGAAAACAGCCTTACTACTGGCCATCACTTCAGTTAGAAGAGTGTCTGAGCTACAAGCACTTATGGCTGTGGAACCCTTCATTATTTTTCATGCTGACAGGGTCTCCCTCAGGACTAACCCTACCTTTATGCCTAAAGTGGTGTCCAGTGTGGCTCTCAACCAATCTATCCATTTGCCCACCTTTTTCCCTAATACTCAAAATAAGGGGAAAGGATACTGCACTCTTTAGATGTGCACAGACAGCTCAGATTCTACCTTGATAGGACTAAGCCCTTCAGAAAATCTGACCAGTTACTAGTCAGCTTTGCATCAGGGGCAGAGGGCAAGGCCATATCAAAACAAACCATCTCCAAATGGATAGCACACTGTATCCATTTTTGTTACAAACACCATGGGAAACCACCCCCTCAGGGGGTCAGAAAGCATTCCACTAGGGAAACTTCAACCTCTACAGCCTTTCTCAGAGGAGTCCCTACCAGGGACATTCTGGAAGCTGCTACTTGGAGTTCTGTTCATACATTCACCAAGCATTATCACCTGCCTATCTTTTCCATATCCAGGGCGGGTTTTGCAACAGCAGTCCTGCAGGGCATACTAGCCAGCCCCAACTCTTCTTGACTGCCTCCACCCATTCTTCAGCTTTGGGAATCAACCCAAGTGTGATGACTACAACAGTGAAACATGAAGAACATAGTACAGTTGTGTACACTTACCATAAATGTAGATGTTTGAGTGTATTCATTGTTGCAGTCCTGGTTTCCCACCCTCCAGCCCCTTGTTTGTCTCTCTCTCTCTCTCTCTCTCTCTCTCTCCTTCTCTATTTCTCTTACTCACTCCTTACAAGGCTATTGGTATTTACTTTTTACTGGTGTTTTTTTTCCACCATAACTTAGCTCCCTATTTGGAGGCTCCTGACATTTGGGCAAGAAAAACTGATGTAGTGGTGTCAGCTGCCTGTTTTTAAACCCCTGACAACCTGACGTCAGTCCTGAAGTGACAGCAACCAATGCAGAAATACTAAGCCTCTGATATTCGGGCCGACTAGGGGCTACCCCTGGCAAGATAACCTAAGTGTGATGACTGCAACAGTGAATACAATCAAACATCTACATTTATGGTAAGTGTACACAACTGTACTTTTTGGCTTGACTACTCGGCTGAGATCTGAACCCTAGAGCTGTGCCAGTGGGGAGTCTTATTAGGGATCTTGAGAGAAAGGGAGAAACCAGCCCCAGACTGACTGTGATCTCTGTGTGCTCTTAAGGGAAATTGTACTTTACTGTGTGTGTACTTATTATCTTCCTAATATGGACACCCCTCACTGGTGCTAGTGGTGAGGATTGAGGCTCCTTGATTACTGGGCCAGTGCACGGGTGTCACAAGAGTGTAATGAGTTGGCAAATTTAAAGATTCCCTGCAGAATGCTCTGTCAGAGATACTGGGTGAGCAAATTGGTGTGACTAAGGAAATATTTTTTTTGAGCTATGATACAGAATTGGAATTGACTAGACATAGTAAGGCCTTGCTGAGTGTAATTATGGTGTCTGCCAAAAAAGCAATTACTAAAAAATGGAAATCAAAGTCTAAACTAAATTTACTAGAAGTAAGAAAAATAGTAACAGAGATAAAACAACTGGAATTGGGAACTTTAGAAAATGATAGGAGCAAATTACATAGGAAGAAATGGGATCAATACATGCAGGGGAGGAAAGAGGTTTAAAAGAAGGCAGGATTTGAATGAGCCATGTAATGTTTGACTGGCAATGACTGGATATATTATAAGTGATGTATAATGTTTGCAGCTACAGCTGTCTTAGCTTGGTTTGTAATGTATAATGTTTGCGACTGAAATTCTGTCGGTATGGTTTATTTTCATTTATATAAATGTAAGACTGCCTATGTGATGAAAGGAGATACTGCCAGCACAGCTGGCTGGAATGTTATAAATAATTATGTCATTTCTGAATATCAAATTAATTTATATAAGATATTTGTGTTACAAATATATCAGAACTGTATATCATGTATATATCAAACTGCTCTGTACAGATGGTTGTGTTAAAAAGGTATTTGTAAAGTGCTGTGTTTAAAATGTATCTACAGTGTGCCCTACTGGAAAAGAAAATAAATGTACATGCACTATTGTAACTGTTTAAATGTATATATTTTAACAGTGGAAATTGAAATACAGGAGGTTGACCTCAGGCCAGCAAACTTTAGAAAAATATCTGAAATTAAATTACTTTATAGGCTATGCCATAAATATATTTCAATGCAGCTAGAGACACAAAATCTGTACTAGGAAGCTTTCTGCATTGTCTTTAGGATGAACTAATTGCTACTTTGGAAGCATGAAGGAATATAACTGTTTTATTACTTCCAGCATCTGCCAAAGATCCAAGAAAAAGTGCCTGTATGAGTATTTTTACAGGTAGATGGCTAAATACTGCCAGCTTCAGCAGTGGGGGTTTTGCCTGGGAACTAGAAGTCAGATGACAAGAAGTAATGTCATTCTGGAAGCTATCCCAGCAGTAATATTTTAGATATTATTTTGAAAAGTCTCTTCGTGAGGCAGATCATTCTGTATTCTGTCTTGGACCTGACAACAACAAGAACCATTCACATCTGCCTTGTTGTAATTAAGTAAGTTTCTAGGGAACAGTATAACTCTCTTAGATACAGTCAGGAATATAGCAATGCTTAGTTTAATTTTTGTTTTTCTTTATTTGTGTGAGCCTGTACTGCAATGTTATTTTGAATATTTCCTGTGGTTTTGAACTCTGATGTCACTGTGAATATCTATTTAGTATTGTCTTGTTTTTTATTATTTATTATTAAATATATTTAAACCTTTCTTTGTAGCTCATCTGTATAGAGATTTAAATTTTTGAGAATGCTTGCATATTTATTTGGTGACACTGTGTGGGCCACTCCTAATAGCATTGCTCTTGGTCAAAATACCATTTATATTAGTATTAATATTACACAGTAAAATTGGATATCTGTTGTTAAGGGCCCTAAGATAGCTGATACGGAGTTACTGGTGGCAGTGGAAACTACTTTATAGTCCGAGCAGAAGGGGGCATAGCCAGTAAACCTGTGCCAGCCTTTCCCATGTGTATGTGTAAATCAAACCATAAAGAGTGTGTGTGTCAGCTAATTGGGCAGGGACACAAAGTACTGGTTGGACAGAGAGGGTGCTGGATGTCTTAGCTTGGTAATTCAGCAGAAATCTCAACTCTATAGCTGTGCCAGTGGGGAGTCTTATTGGGTATCTGGAGAAAGAGAGATAAACCAGCCCTGGACTGACTGTGGTCTCTGTGTTCTCTTAAAGGAAATTGCATTTGATGCAGAGAGCTACATCTGGAAATACTACATGTGTACCTGTTATCCTCCCAGTGAATGTCCCCCCACAGATGCCAGTGGTGAGGATTGAGTCTCTTTGATTGCTGGTCCAGTGGTGGGTCATCTCATATTAATTGGCTGGCAGTGGTGGGATCACCATATCACATATTGGGATTCAGTGATGTGGATATTGAACTAGTGTAGCCTGTAAACAGTAGTCACTAAATAAGGTGTTTGTACTCTCCAGCAGCCACACAGTAGACATTCAGACTTTCATATCACAATAGTTTAATTTATTTTTTGTTAGCTTAGTTAGTCAGGGAAGGAGGATTATGGCAAGCTGACAAGGAACCAGTTGGCTGAGATGTGCTAAGGCAAAGGATTGGGGCATGCCATCCTGACTAAAGGAGAAATGATTGCAGCCTTAACCAGAGCTGCATCAGACCAGCAACCAGGAGAACAACAAGACTGGCCTTGGGGATGTACAGCTCTCAGAAAATGGACAGTTCAACATTTCCTCAGAGGATTTAAAAATTCATCTGGAGTTAAAGAGACTTCAACTGGAGGCCAAACGTATGGAAATAGAATCAGCAGAGAGACTGTGGGGTTTGGAAGCTGAAGAAAATGAGACGCAGAGGCAACACAAAAAGGAAATGCTGACTCTTTGCCAGGGTCATGGAGGTAATGGGGAAGGGAGTAACCGAACCCCAGAGGCAATAAAGGTCAGTAGATTTCTTCCACAATTTACAGAAGGTGATAATTTTGATAGCTTTATTCATATGTTTGAAAGGGTATGTAAACAGTATAATGTTGATCAAGGTCTCTGGGTACAGTTCTTGACCCCCTTACTCCATGGTAAAGCTGTAACTAAAAACAAACTTCCAGAACTAGTAAAACAAAAAAGGTGAACCAGGAGCAGCTGCAGACCACCGATTTATTTATTTAACCAAAATTGTACTAAGCGCTTTCACCCACACACATCAGGGCATCTTCAGAGTACTGACAATCCTTGTGTTGAACCTCTTTTTAAATCCTTATGTAAATTGGATAATTGAACAATTAAACAATTAAACAAATTATTACCTATGCAGCTAAAAATTCTTCATTTAAAAGGTACAATCAGCAATATTTACATCAAAAATGAACATAAACAGCCAGAACTTGTGCAAACTTGTTAATTTGTAAATGTAATAAAACCTTCTTGTCAAAAACTATGTATATGTAATACCAATAAATAAAAGTTAAAAATACATATATAAATATCTAGGTAATAATATAAATCTAAATAATTATTAAAAATAAATAATTGTTATACAATCCAGCATAAAATCATTCATTGAAAAATGTCCTACTAACATTAAAATTCATATTGTTATACAAAATATTTAAAACATTAAATTATCAGATGTTAACCTAATACATACAAGATCAAATAAATTGAGACTTGTACTTTAGTATACTTGATATTGAAATATGTTCGTTAATACCAGGGCTAGAACTTGCATTTAGCCGTAATTGCCATAAACATTCTTTAGCCTCAAGTAAGGTGTTGTCATCACCACCTTTCTTATTATTGTAGTATACAATTCTGTCAATAACAAAGAATAAAAATCTCTTAAAATTCTGGCATCTTAGACTGTGCATATAAAGGGAACTAGTATTTTTCTGTTTTTTAATGTCTCTAACATGTTCCACTATCCTTTCTCGAAGTTTCCTTATCGTTTTGCCAACATAGAAGGCTGGGCATGATGAACATATAGCTAGGTACACCACCATTTTTGTGTTGCAATTACAATGACCTGGGCATCTAATTGTTTTGCCAAAATTTTGTAACTGTTGTTTCTAAATTATCTTATACTGATTGCTTAAATTATAATACAGTTAACAATTGTTTATTGGAATGTTTTAAGTTAACACCTGAAGCTTATAGAAAAAAGTTTCATGAGCATAGATGCAAGGCAGATGAAAGTGCATGTGATTATGTTGCTGGGTTAAGCACTTATTTTCATAGGTGGGTGAGTGGGTGTCAGGTCAACACATATGAAGGGGTGGCAGACCTTTTGGTGAGGGAACAAGCCTGTAGCATTTTGCCTGAGAACATGAGAAGCTGGTTGGCAGATACAAAATGCAACACCGCAGATGAGTTGGGGAAAAAAGTAGACCTATGCCTAGCAAGCAGGGCATCACTGCACAGGAAAGGGGTACCCAGTGCTAAACATGGGAATAAGAAACCCATGGTGGGCAGCCTAAACCACCCCAACAGAGTCCGCCTGTAAAACAGGAAGCCACTAGTTCAGGTATATGGCCAGGATCAAGGGTTAAATGTTTTAAATGTAACCAGTGGGGCCATGTAGCATATAGATGTCCATGGAGGCAAGGTGGGGAACAAAAGGTATGGGAGCCAGCAAGTGGAAATGACAGAATGCCAGTGGTAAGTTGTCTGGAGAGAACAAGGGTAATAAACTATAACAAGAGGTTATACACTATCTTAGCAGATAGGAAACAGGCCACTGCTAAGACAGACACAGACTCTGACCTAACCATTGTGAAGCCTGCAATGGCTAAAGAGGAGTACTACTTGCTTGGGCAATCTACTCCAGTCAGAGCTTTAGGAGGGACCCCATTCCAAATACCCTTGGCTAGGGTTCATCCTGACTGGGATGGTGGAAAAGGAAGCAAGCAAGTAGGTGTGTTTGAGGATATCCCTGCAGATGTCCTGATAGGGAATGATTCTGATAATGCAATACCTTGTGTGCATGCAGTTACATGCAGTCAGGCCTGGATACAGGCATGTGGTCTGGTAGCCTTGGGGGACCCAGACAAACTGCACACTTGCAGCCAGAACTGGTGAGGTGGTTACTTCAGAGAGGGAGCTACCCTGTTGCAGTGAGACTGAAGATGAGCCAAAGCTGCTGGTGGGTACTGATGTTCCCTATGACAGATTGACTGCAAGGGAAGAGGTGAGTAGTAGTACCCAGGCTGACAGTGAGGCACCACTGTCAGAGGATACCAGACTTCCTGTGGAAGGGGAGCTGGGAATGGTTACAAAGAGCGAGTTGAGACAGGCTCAGCGTCAGACCCTACATTACAAGGCTTGAGGGAAGTAGCCAGGGAGCTGCCTGATTCTCATGGAAAGGGGGAATCTGTATACTGGAACAAAGGGTTACTGTATAGAGAGCAGACCCCTGAGGGATGGCTAGAGGGGGAGAAAATACAGCAGTTAATAGTGCCCAGAGCCTACCATCTAGCACTTCTAGCCATAGCCCATGGCATTCCCTTTGCAGGTCATATGGGCATAATGCTTACCAAGAGATGTATTATGCAAAACTTTTATTGGCCTGAGATTTCCAGGAATGTAACAGGATACTTCAGGATCTGTGAGCAGTGCTAAAAAGTAGGCAAGACAGGAGACAAGGTCAAGGCTCCTTTGATGCCTTTGCCTGTGACTGAGGAGCCATTTCAGAGGGTAGCTATGGATATTGTGGGGCCTCTGAATACCCCACGTTCCACAGGGAAGAAATACATCCTAGTGGTAGTAGATTATGCTACCAGATACCCTAAAGTGCTGCCTCTGTCCTCCGTTGAGGCAGAAAAGGTGGCAAATGCTTTGTTAGAGATTTTCAGCAGGGTAGATTTCACAAAAGAAATACTGACTGACAGAGATGCCAATTTCATGTCAGATCTGCTGGTTTGTCTGTGGGAGCGCTGTGGGGTGAAGCACCTAAAGACCACCTCTTACCACCCCCAGACTAATGGAGAGGTTAAACTTTACATTAAAGACCATGCTACGGGCATTTGCAGCCCAGTTTAAGAGGGAGTGGTACAAATATTTGCCCCATCTGCTGTTTGCATAGAGAGAGGCAGCCCAGGAATCCACAGGTTTTTCACCCTTTGAGTTGCTGTATGGGCATAGGGTGAGGGAACCTCTAGATTTAATTCATGATGAGTGAGAGGGTGATTGTGGATCTCACTAAGAGTCACATGAACCCATTGGAAGACAGTGAAGTCAGGGTTTATCCTAGGAAACAACACTCTCAAGTTAAGACAGATACAGGCAGCCTGTTTCTCTGTTTTCATAAAAATCTCATGAACCCCTGCTACTCCTCTACAATAGCTCATATTATATAATACAGATATTTTATATAAAACAGAAATAAAGCACTACTTCCACTCTAGATAACATGAATAACTCACCTGCACTCACTGTCTTCAGAGTGCTACATAGTGTTTGTCATTAATATATGTTGTATCCCACATATCCACTTTTGTAATGTTAAAGCATAAAATAAATAAAGCAAGAAATGTGATTGTGCTAGCCATACTACTATACTCAAAAGATGTCCTGCATATAGAACATCATACAGAAGGATATCTGCAATATATCTTTTAGCTGTTGCCATTGACTTCAATCAGTTAAAAAAAACTGCAAGAAGAATTAAAGAGTAGCACAGTGTAATGGTGTTGTTTAAAAAGGGTAGGCACTTTCTTTATTAACTAATCATATAATAGTGATAACCAATAGGTGGGATTTGAAGAAGTTGTAATGCTTTCAAGGTATATGTCTTGGTATCCATGTCTCAAAAGATAATAATATTGTTATGATCTGTGACTGATCTTGTATGAAACTATGGATAAAACTGAGAATTTTTAGGTCATATTTGATTTATTTGTAAACTACCTGTAGGCAAAGATTAGTCTTTCTCACTTACTAGTTAACACATGTTCAATAAAACACATAAGCAGTATATAATGGATTTCTAACGGACTAGCTAAATGTGATCTAAACCTGGAATAGAAACAAACTTTAGGGCTCATCCTTAAGTGAACTGAAAGGCTGATAGCATTAATTGCACTGGTGTACACTGCAGAAGAAGGATTAACTGTTAAACTATGTGAGTAAAAGAAACAACAACAACAAAAGAATAATAATAAGATGAGAGGTGGGATAGGGAGCTGAGGATGGAACCAGGCCAGAGATAAAGTTTCTGAAAACAGGCTAGATGGGTAAAAATGCTGGTAGCAGATTTACCTTTTTAATAAAAAAAAAATCTTTATTAAATTATCACATATGACACAGGCTGTGATGACCCACTACTAGACCAGTAATCATAGAGCCTCAGTCTTCACCACTGGCGCTGTGGGGGATGATCACTGGGAGGATAAGAGGTATACACACAATATTTCCAGATGCAGCTCTCTGCATCAAGTGCAATTTCCTTTAAGAGCACACAGAGACCACAGTCAGTCTGGGGTTGGTTTCTCTCTCTTTCTCAAGATCCCCATATGACAGCTATAGAGTTGAGATCCCAACTGAGTGACAAAGCCAAGACCTCCAGCACCTTCTCTGTCCAACCAGTGCTTTGTGTCCTTGCTCAAGTAGCTGACACACAAACACTTTATGGTTTGATTTACACACACAACTGGGAAAGGCTGTCACAGGTTTACTAGCTATGCCCCCATCTGCCCAGACTATAAGGTAGTTTCCACTGCCAACAGTCACTCCTTATCAGCTACGTTAGGGCCCTTAACAAAGGGTGTTCAGTTTTACTGTGCAATATAATACTAATACAAGTAGTAGTTTGACCAAGAGCAAGGCTATAATGAGTGGCACACACAGCGTCACCAAATAAATATGCAAGTACTCTCAAAACTTAAACATCTGTACACAGATCAGCCACAATGAAATGTTTAAATATATTTAATAATAAATAATAAAAAAACAAGACAATACTAAATACATAGTCACAGTGACATCAGAGTTCAAAACCACAGGAAATATTAAAAATAACATTGCAGTACAGGCTCACACAAATAAAGAAAAACAAAACCTAAACTAAGCTTCACTATATTTCTGACTATATCTATGAGAGTTATACTGTTCCCTAGAAATTTACTTAATTAGAGCAAGACATATGTGGTGAATGGTTCTTGTTGTTGTCAGGTCCAAGACAGAATACAGAATGCTCTGTTTCACTAAGAGACTTCTCAAAATAATATATAAAATATTGCTGCTGGCACAGCTTGCAGAATTACATCACTTCTTGTCATCTGACTTCTAGGTCCCAGGCAAACCCCCCACTGCTGAAGCTGGCATTATTTAGCCATCTTCCTGTAAAATACTCATACAAGGACTTTTGCTCAGATCTTTGGCAGATGCTAGAAGTCATAAGCCAATTACATTCTTTCATTCTTCCAAAGAAGCAATTAGATAAACCTAAAGACAATACAGAAAGCTTCCTAGTACAGACTTTCTGTCTCTAGCTGTACTGAAACATCTTTATGGTGTAGACTATAAAGTAATTTAATTTCAGATATTTTCTAAAGTTTGCTGGACTAAGGTTAACCTCGTCTACTCCAGTTTCCACTATTAAAATATATAAATTTAAACAGTTACAATAGTGCATGTACATTTCTGTTCTCTTCCAGTAGGTCACACTGTGGATATATTTTAAACACAGCACTTTACAAATACCTTTCCAACACAAATATCTGTACAGAGCAGTTTGATATATACATGACATACAGTTCTAATACATTGTAACACAAGCATCTTATATGAATTAGTTTGATATTCACAAATGATATATAATTATTTACAAAGTTCCAGCTACCTGTTCTGGCAGTACCTCCTTTCATCATGCTTCTTCCCTGCTTTGAAGAGTTAGCCTAGTTTTTCAAGTGACCCTTGAGAAACATTGCTTGAGAGGAATGAGCCTATCTGGGAATATATTACCCCATTCCCTGTCTTGAGATTCCAGCTGCCTTTGCATTGCTGACCCCATTACAGTGTTGCACTATCATATCATATGCCTGCAACCCTAGGCTCCACCATAGTAACTTGGGATTTTGCTGTCTGGCTCCCTCTAGCCATAGATCCCCCTCAGACTCCTCCTGCCTTCTACTTCAAATACTTAGCACTGGGGCCTCCCTATCATGGTAAGGTTTCATCATGTTAACATGGTACATTTTCTGCCCCTGCCTCCTGTCTAGCATGTCTACCATGTAGTTAACATCACTGACCTTCCTTACCACTTTGAAGGGTCCCTCCCAAGCTGCCTGCAGCTTGTTGTGTCTGAAAGGAATGAGAACCATAACCTGCTGTCTCACAGCATACTCTCTGGCTCAAGCATTCCTGTCATACCAGACTTTTTTCTGCTGTTGGGCTTCTGCCAGGTTCTCCTGGGCCAAGCCCATGAGTTCCCTGAGCCTTGTTCTTAGGTTTAGGGCATATGCCACAACAGACTCTTTATGGGATTCACACTCACCATCCCACTCATCACAAATCAAATTTAGAGGTCCCCTAACACTATGCCCATACAGCAGCTCAATGGGTGAAAAACCTGTGGATTCCTGGGGCATCTCTCTGTAAGCAAACAACAGATGGGGGAAAATATTTGTCCCACTCCCCCTTAAAATGGTCTGCAAATACCCATAGCATGGTCTTTAGTGTAGAGTTTAACCTCTCTGTTAGTCTGAGGGTGGTAGGGGGTGGTCTTTAGGTGCTTCACCTCACAGTGCTCCCAAAGACATGCCAGCAGGTCTGACCTGAAATTGGCACCGCTGTCAGTCAGTATTTCTTTTGGGATCCTACCCTGCTGAAAATCTCTAACAAAACATTTGCCACCTTTTCAGCCTCAGTGGAGGACAGAGCCACCACTTCAGGGTATCTGGAAGGATAATCTACTAACACTAGGACATACTTCTTCCCTGTGAAAATTGGGTACTCAGACGCCCCACAATATTCATAGCTACCCTCTGAAACAGCTCCTCAATCACAGGCAAAAGCATCAAAGGAGCTTTGACCTTGTCTCCTGCCTTGCCTACTTTTTGGCACTGCTCACAGGTCCTGCAGTACCCTGTTACATCCCTGGAAATCCCAGGACAACAAAAGTTTTGCATAATACATCTCTTGGTATGCTTTATGCCCATATGACCTGCAGAGGTAATGTCATGAGCTATGGCTAGAAGTGCTAGATGGTAGGCTGTTGGTACTACCAACTGCTGTATTCTCTCCCTCTCTTACCCTCCTCAGGGGTCCACTCTCTATACAGTAACCCATTGTTCCAGTATATAGATCCCACCTTTCCTTGAGAATCAGACACCTCCATGTCTACCTTCCTCAAGCCTTGTAATGTAGGGTACGAGAGCTGAGACTGTCTCAACTCTCTCTTTGTAACCCTTCCCAGCTTCCCTTCCACAGGAAGTCTGGTATCCTCTGACAGCAGTGCCTCACTGTCAGCCTAGGTACTCCTACTCAACTCTGCACTTACAGTCACTTTGTCAAAGGAAACATCAGTACCAACCAGCAACTGTGGCTCACCTTCAGTCTCACTGCTATAGGGTAGCTTCCTGTCTGAAGTAACCACCTCACCAGTCCTGGCTTCAAATGTGCAGTCTGTCTCGGTCCCCCCTAGGCTACCAGACCCACATGCCTGTCTCCAAGCCTGACTGAGTGTAACTGTATGCACACAAGGTACTGCATTATCAAAATCATTCCCTATCAGAACATCTTCAGGGATATCCTCAAACACATCTACTTGCTTGTTTGTTTTCCCACCCTCCGAGTCAAGGTGAACCTTAGCCAAGGTTATTTGGAATGGGGTCCTTCCTAAAGCTCTGACTGGAGTAGACTACCCAATCAAGTAGTGCTCCTCTTTAACCATTGTAGGCTTCACAATGGTTAGGTCAGAGGCTGTGTCTCTCTTAGCAGTGGCCTATTTCCCATCTACTAAGAGATGATATAACCTCTTGTGGTAGTTAATTACCCTTGTTCTCTCCAGACAACTTACCACTGGCATTCTGTCATTCCCACTTGCTGGCTCCCTTACCTGTTTTTCACCACCTTCCCTCCCTGGACATCTATATGCTACATAGCTCCACTGGTTACATTTAAAACATGTAACCCTTGATCCTGGCCATGTACCTGAACTAGTGACTCCCCCTGTTACTGGTGGACTCTGTTGGGGTGGTTTAGGCTGCCCACCATGGGTTCCCTTATACACATGTGCAGCACTGGGTATTGCTTTCCTGTGCAATGATGCCCTGCTTGTTAGGTATAGGTCTCTTTTTTTCCTGCATTCCAATAAACAATTTTTAACTGTATTATAATTTAAGCAATCAGTATCAGATAATTTAGAAACAGCAATTACAGCTTTACCATGGCATAAGGGGGTCAGGAAGCGTACCCAGAGACCTTGGTCAACATTATGCTGTTTACATACCCTTTCAAACATATGACTAAAGCTGTCTAAAGTATCACCCTTTGTAAATTGTGGAAGAAATTTACTGACCTTTATTGCCTCTGGGGTTCGGTTACTCCCTTCCCCATTACCCCCACCTTGCAAAGAGTCATTATTTCCTTTTTGTGTTGCCTCTGCCTCTCATTTTCTTCAGCTTCCAAATGCCACAGTCTCTCTGCTGATTCTGCTTTGACCTCCAAATGCCACAGTCTCTCTACTGATTCTATTTCCAAATGTCTGGTGTCCAGTTCAAGGCTCTATAACTCCAGGCAGATTTTTAAGTCCTCTGAGGAAAAGTTGAACTGTTTATTTTCTGAGAGCTGTACATCCCCAAGGCCAGTCTGGTTGTCCTCCTGGTTGCTAGTCTGATGCAGCTGTGGTTAATACTGCAATAATTTCTCCTTTAGTCAGGTTGGCATGCCCCAGTCCTTTGGCTTGGCACATCTCAGCAACTGGTTTCTTTTCAGCTTGCCATAATCCTCCACTAACATCCTTGCCTGCTCTCCTTGACTAAGTAAGCTAAAAAAAATAAAACTATTGTGATATGAAACTCTGAATGTTTACAATGTGGCTTCTTGAGAGTACAAACAGCTTCTTTAGTGACCACTGTTTACAGGATGCAGGAGATCAATATCCATGCCACTGAATCCCAATATGTGATGTGGTGATCCCACCACTGCCAGACAATTAATATGTGATGACCCACCACTGGACCAGTAATCAAGGAGCCTCATTCCTTACCACTGGCACCTATGGAGTGGAGGAGTATTCACTGGGAGGATAACAGGTACACACACACAGTATTAACAGATGCAGCTCTCTGCATCAAGTACAATTTCCTTTAATAGCACAGAGACACCACAGTCAGTCTGGGGCTGGTGTCTCTCTCTTTCTCCAGATTCAAAATAAGACTCCCCACTGGCACAGCTACAGAGTTGAGAATACATCTGAGTGATCAAGCCAAAACCACCATCATCCTGTCTGTCCAACCAGTGCTTCATGTCCCTGTCCAAGTAGCTGACAAATAAACTCTTTATGGTTTGATTTACACACACACCTGGGAAGGGACACATGGCTTCCCCTGTTACTGGTGGATTAGCTATGCCCCCTTCTCCTCAGACTATAAGGTAGTTTTCACTGCCAGCAATCATTCCTTACCAGCTACATTAGGTCCCTTAACAAAGGGTGTCCAATTTTACTGTGTAATATTAATACTAATACAAGTTTGAACAAGAGCAAGGCTATTAGGAGTGGCCGACACAGTGTCAACAAATGAATATGCAAGTACTCTCAAAACTTAGATATCTCTACACAGATCAGCCACAATGAAAGGTTTAAATACATTTAATAATAAATAATAAAAGAACAAGACAATACTAAATATATATTCACAGTGACATCAACGTTCAAAACCACAGGAAATATTCAAAATAACACTGCAGTACAGGCTCACACAAATAAAGAAAAACAAAACCTAAACTAATCTTCTATATATTCCTGACTGTATCTAAAAGAGTTATACTGTTCCCTAGAAAATTACTTAATTAGAGCAAGGCAGATGTTGTGAATGGTTCTTGTTGTTGTCAGGTCCAAGACATAATACAGAATGCTCTGTCTCACTAAGAGACTTCTCAAAATAATATCTAAAATATTACTGCTGGGATAGCTTGCAGAATGACATCAGTTCTTGTCATCTGACTTCTAGTTCCCAGGCAAACCCCTCATTGCTAAAGCTGGCAGTATTTAGCCATCTGCCTGTAAAAATACTCATACAGGGGCTTTTGCTCAGATCTTTGGCAGATGCTGGATGTCATAAAACAATTTAGTTCTTTCATGCTTCCAGAGAAGCAATTAGTTCACCCTAAAGACAAAACAGAAAACTTCCTAGTACAGATTTTGTGTCTCTTGCTGCACTGAAACATCTTTATGGCATAGCCTATAAAGTAATTTAATTTCAGATATTTTTTGTAAAGTTTGCTGGACTGAGGTTAACCTCCTGTATTACAGTTTCCACTGTTAAAATATATACATTTAAGCAGTTACAATAGTGCATGTACATTTCTGCTCTCTTCCAGTATGGTACACTGTGGATACATTTTAAACACAGCACTTTACAAATACCTTTTCAACACAAACATATGTACAGAGCAGTTTGATATATACATGACATACAGTTCTAATACCCTTGTAACACAAGCATCTTACATAAATTAGTTTGATATTCACAAATGACATATAATTATTTACAAAATTCCAGCTAGCTGTGCTGGCAGTACCTCCTTTCATCACACTTCTTCCCACCTTCGAAGACTCAAGCTAGTTTTTCAAGTGACCATTGAGAAACATTGCTGAGAGGAATGAGCCTAGCTGGGAATACATTACCTCATGCCCTGTCTTGAGATTCTAGCTGCCTTTGCATTGGTGACCCCATTACAGTATTGCACTGTCATATCATATACCTGCAACCCTAGGCTCCAGTGTAGTAACTTAGGATTTTGCTGGCTGGCTCTCCTGGGCCAAGCTCATGAGTTGCCTGAGCCTTAGTATAAGTACTCTCTTTTTTCCTTGTCCCTGATAGCTTATTAAATATCCATCCTGAAATTCTTTCTTTCTTTATCAAATTCACAATCTCACTTCTTTTCTTGTAACATTGATATTTGCACTTTGCATTTCTTAAAGTAATTCAGTACTCTTACCTTTTGTCTATACCTGTGAGGGCATTCACATTCTAACATAATATGTTTGGTATAGCCACCATGATAAGAATTTATTATTATCACCTATTATGTAAGACAGCTTTTTAAATGTCTATTTCCAGCATTTGTCCTACATGCACTCACTAATGTTTAGCAGGTTGATCCTTTATACAGTTGTTTCTTGTCATCTTCATTTAGACCTATGTCACATTTTGCACAACTTTTTGTTTCATTGAAGACCCTCAAACAAATAACTAAGCACACCCCCAGAACTTACTAACTGAAAACAAGCACATAAAACTATGTATATCTTCAAATAATGACATTCAAGCATCCTGATAGGAACAATTGTCCTAAAATGACAGCTGCATACACAAGCATTAACTAATCTAAAATTAAGGTTACATATGCTAAAGCACGTTACCATCTGTGATCCTACTTATATTAATTGCTGTCTGTTCTTGTCTTATCATTATTCATCTTCCAGATATGAAAAAAGCTTGTATCCTTTCTGAAAAGATTAACTTTTAGCCTTAAGAAAAAGTGCACTGGTTATATTTAAATAAAACTAACTTATACAGTGTTCTAAAAATTGTATTAAATTCTTTAGTTATCAGAAAAGCTGCTACCTCTTACTCACTTCCAATAAATTCAAATGTTATTTTGTATTGCACTGCTTGCCCTTGTACATTTTAATTTTACATTTCTCTCAGTAAACAATGTCCAGACCTCTCAATTTGTCTTCACCTTTAGTCAGCTTGTTTCCATGGAAACATAAGAACTGAATGTACTTCTCAACTCGCAATGAACATTTATTTGCTAAGGGAAAACTATTCAATACATTGTGGGCTCTCACTTACTTACCCAAAAAATCATTAAATTAAGCCAATGGCATTAATCCTGACAATCGCCTATGCAAAAGTAAAATAATACATTTCAGTTCTACATATATTACAATCTATGCATTTTTGCACCCCATTCCCACACCCCAAAAGCCCATGATTACAGCCTATTACCTTAATCATGCTTTTGTAAGGCCTTTCTTATCTTTTTATATTGTAATGCCTACATTTCTTAAAACTAAAAAAGAAAAAAAGTACTTTACCTTAGTATCTTTATCACATACAACAATCACTGAAAATGCTTTACTATACAACATTCAATTTATATGATGAAATGCTTTATACAAATACTGTTAAGAACAACAATTGCTTTACTTACAGTTACTTTTTCATTTTTCCCCTTTTAGTGTCCTTTCAAACTTAAATGATATGAAGTAAAGTATGTGCTTGTCAGTCCCCCAACAATTTTAACAAAGTCAACAAAAATCCAATCTTTCTCAGCCACTCTTTTGTAAAGTCATATTTCACAAATGTGATTTATGCTTTATACTCTCACACGTATCCACTAATTTCAGTGTTGTTGGTCTTCTTCCTGTATATCTCCATCTCCCAAACCCAGACTCTGGTTCAAGTCCAAGGTACTCCTGATTTTTCTAGTCAACTCCTGTGCTTTTTTTTCTGTCTCAAATATTTTCCTTTGTAACATTGAAAAAGGTTCACTGGTAAAGTTTCTCTATGAGCTTTATTATCAGAAGAATGGGAAACAGGAGTCCCCTTCTGTTTGATGGTGGACTTTTTGTTGGACAAACTTTTGTATTTCCTCCTCAAAAATAAATTTGATCCTTCAGGAAAAAAATATTCTGAAGAAAGACAGCAGGATACAGTAGCTGGTATGATTGCATCTTTACTAATACAGGTCTTGGCTGCTTTCTCATGGCCAGGTTTGGAGCATACACAGGATTTGCCCTTTCAATTAACAAATCCTGCTATGGATTACCAGTCCAGATACTTATATGTGCTTTCATAAAATTAATACAGTCTGTTCCTTCCAATTTCTGTGGTAGAGCAGAAAATTCCATGTTTTTTCTGTGTGCTCTGTCCTCTAACTCTACAATTTTTGAAACAGCTCTTCTTGAGGAGTCTTATACTCAGCCAGCATTTTCTTCATTTTTGACCTCTGATTTTTGCAATTTTATCAGTTCATCTGAATGGCTGTTTAAAACCTCTTCCATTTTTTCCAGCCTGTTGTTATTTGAATTGATATACTCCTTCAATGTTTCATTTTAATAAGCTATGAGCACATTTGACTTATTTTTTTTCTCTAAATTACTGGAAGCCATATCTTGCGCCACAGCTGGAGCCTGAACTGCTTTTTACTGAACAGCTCAAAGATTCTCCACAGTCAGTGTTTTCTCTTCATCTTTTATAGTTGATTTTCTTTTAGGTTCTCTAAGTTTCTTCTTTGCTGGCATCCGTACAATATGCTTACCAGCCAGTAACTGAATTTTACTAAAACAGGCAGCATTACTGTCCGTTATCTGTCAGTTTCTTCTTTTTTTCACACTGCAAGAGCTGAAATTAAGCTGTTGATCAGTATGCGGCCAACTTGGAAAGTCGCTTGTCAATGACATTTGATAATGCTTCCATAGTTCTGGATCAAACTTCTATTTCAACACTTTCTGCCATGTGGATGTATCCCACACAGCTTTGGACTGTTCTTTGCTATTATTATTATTTTCTGGAGATACTATTCAGCAGTTGCTGATAGACTTGGAGTCAACTGATTTTGCAAATTCAGTACAATAGATTAACATTTTCTGTATCTGTGTTTTTCTGGAACTACCTTATTTTACAACACATTTCTACATTCCATTGAATTAAGCAATGTTTGAACTTTCTTGTCACCCATCAGCATTATTGACTTGACAATGTTTCACTCTGTCTCTCTCTATATTACTTGACCAGTTTTCTATCATAGCATTAATAGTAAGAATATGACCTACATAGTCTGTCATTTTGTAAACAAGTTGTGTGCTACAGTGATACACTGTTCAGTTGTCCCAATGCACAGTGACATTTATTATTTTATACTTATAACTAGTATTTACTCACATTACTAACTGAACACAATAACATGTTAGTCAATGGCCACATACTTAAATAGCTTTCTTAAACATAAGTTTACATCAGCTCTCAGCAAAATATTCTTTTTAGTGTAAAATCCACTTGTAATTGTTTATATAATTTGTTCATATAAATGTATGGCTGGCATGCATTATTTTATAACATATTTCATAGATTCATAGACTGTTACTAGGCTAATGACATGTGGGGCCTTTCTAAGCCTATCCAAGTTTTCCTGAAATAATAATGATATCCTGTATCCAAATAGGACATTGAAGACCAGACATTTATAAGCTACCTCTGTCGATAAGGGACATGATTGCCAGGCCCGGTGTAAATTTCCTATTCCCCATCCACTGCACTAGGTGGTGCTTAAACTGGGTAATAGAAAAACTCAATTTCACATGGATGGGAAGCCTGGTCCATAAGAGGGGGGCAGTCTCTGGGACACATATCTGTCCCTCCAGCATGTTCTGTACAAGTCACAGACAAAATTCAGGTTCCTAGACTTTGTATTTCTCGTACTCTTTGACATACAAATATGTAGTAGATTCATAAGTGTGGGGTTTGTGAATATCTTGTAAGCCAAGCATAGATCACCCCTCAGCAATCTATAGGAGACTGAGTAGAGAGAAAGAGCTTTAAGGCATACTGCATAAGGCGGGTTTGTTACACCTTGAATTCTTTTTGTAAGGAACCTCTGAGGTCACTCTGTTTGCTACATATGTCTGGTCAGGTACATACCAAAGGGGGCACTGTACTCTATGATTAGTCTGATAAAGGCAGAGTACAGTGGGGTAATGACCTCTTTGGACCTAGATGCATGCACTTACTGAAAAGTTGAGCAACATAAAAGACTTCCTCACCACTGTCGTCTTGTAGTGGTCGAAGTTAAGGCTACTTGCTTAACAAGATCCCTGACCACTGGGTCAGGTCTTAGGGGTCTACTATTAACATGGTAATTAGCTGGGATGATTGACTTCCCAAATGGTACAATAATGCATTTCTTAGCATTGAGTTTAAGATCATAGCTTTGGCTCAATTTGTTAATCAGAGATAGACCTTCTTGAAGAATGCTAGTGTCTGCAAGTGAGTCGATGATAACCCCCAGCTTGCAATCATCTGCAAACTTAATCAGCCATAAACCTTCAGCATTTGCTTCCATTTCAGAGAAATGCATGAGAAAAAGTAGCAGGCCCAGTACTGAGCCCTGGGAGACTCCACTAGTGACTGGCCTCTTGGTGGTTGTGGCTTCACCCATGTTGACCTCCTGGGTCCTATCAGTGAGCCAGTTGTCTATCCAGCAGGTGAAAAAAAAGGTTTATACCTAAATTAGTGAGCTTGTCTATAATGCCTAAATGGGGTTAAAAAGTAGCCTCTTGTAATGGAAAAAGAAAATGTACTTTCTTTCCTTAGTATGCACAGCTCACATAATTATTTCCATAGCAATGTGCCTTACTGTCATAAAGTACCTTTCAAGTACACTGTGTGATTGTACATTACACATACTCATCACATGTCATTCAGCTAGTCCCTACCTTTTTTGTAATGACTTGCACAATCTAATTAATTTGTGCCTTAAGTTCGCTTTGTATCATTCTTTTTATATTTCCATTAATATAATTACTAGATTGTCTGTGTCACACAAAACATTCCTGTTAATAGGCCTGTGTCACACAAACGCATTCCCGTTAATGGGCCTGTGTCACACAAAAGCATTCCCATTAATGGGCCTGTGTCACACAAAATATTCCCGTTAATGGGCCTGTGTCACACAAAAGCATTCCCATTAATGGGCCTGTGTCACACAAAATATTCCTGTTAATGGGCCTTAGTCATCTCACTACCAACTACTACATTTACATTATCAGATTTTTCATGCTCATTGTGCCATTTATTGTATTTCACTGGTTTTATTTACTGGGAAAAGTCCAACTGGGTAAAGTAACTTTACAGTGGAGACCTAAGAAGAAAAATTCAGCAATACAAATGATATAGCAAGATGGTATAGTCAGACATTTCAACATATTTGTACATGCAGGTTCTTTTAAAATTTGGATATGCACAAAGGCAGTAGTCATTATTTAATAAAGTATAACATGCATCTGAGAAACTGACAGGGTACAGAATTTCAAGGAACAATTACAATGCAGACAGTAATCTATACTACAGGCTTTGATACCTGTTAGTTTGACATACATGTACAACAGTTATTTACATATAATGCCACTATATTTGTATTTCAGACAC
Organism: Protopterus annectens; assembly: GCF_019279795.1. Taxonomy (NCBI): domain Eukaryota; kingdom Metazoa; phylum Chordata; order Ceratodontiformes; family Protopteridae; genus Protopterus; species Protopterus annectens. The sequence goes on from NC_056735.1 coordinate 864,544,250, forward strand.
ATAGTAGAGAGACATAACACAGAGCTCATGCTGTGAAGTATGACTTGCATTTATTTTATTTTATTTTATTGCATTAATCTATCCAGATACTTAGAATATCATCTGCAGACCTTGGTCATGGTCTTCCATGTTATGTTATGCCAACCTTTGAGTATACAAGTGCAGCACATTGTAAATTATACATTAAAGGGTAATTAGTATCCCAAAACATGTACACTGATTGGACACCCCAATCAGTGTGTCTACTATAAATTGCTCATATCCTAAAAGAAAGAAGTCCGGCTGTTGAACTATTGTTGAGCGGCTGGACTTTCTATTTGGATATGCTAGAAAAGGCCATCTTCAAATATTTTGGTAGAGGCAGATAAAAATATGAAAAAAAAAACCAGGATATTCAAAACTCTGGACAGTTAAAAGGTTAAAAGGCATGGTTACTAGTAATATAATAAATCATGCTGCTCTTAACTTTACCTCTCAACTGTCCAGAGCTTAGCAGAATGTCCCTCATTTTCATCATATGTTTGCCTTGTCTCTCTTAAAAGCTTTAAACTTTCTTGGGTAATTCATTTATGATTCCAACAGTGACAGACATGAGTTTTCAAAAAAAAAAAAAAAAACAGAAACATGAGAGAGAGAAGCAAACTGATATGGGAATGCTCCCTTCTTCAGTGGCTCCCTAATACTGCACTGATTTACTGTGCAAGTGTGGGGATCTATGCACCATATGCATGCGCAGTACATCATTAAACAGAGAAGAAGATGGAAAAACACTGAGATGCCATTGTACAATGACACTATTCAAGAAAAGTAATCAATTTATTTCTTAAATAACGTCATTGTATAACAGCAATACAAGATTAACCATCGGTTGGCTTTGTCTGATGAATTGGTCTTCACCCTCATGATCAAATTACACCAAACATGGGCAAATCCTTGGATAACCACACTCTGCCATGGGGGTTTCCATTGGTTTTGCAAACAGAGAGCTGGTCAACATCTGTTTAATCAACTGCATTTGGTTATCTGTACAGATAATTGACAGGTGTGTGAGATCAGCAACAGGTAGGGGAATATTCCCTTTCCCTGGGGATTGTGCAGTCTCAGAGTTAGAATATATAATTTGCAGGGGATGTGGGAGGATGTTGTTTATTGGATTTTTTAATGTAATATTTGCGTAAAATGCTAAGCAAAATTAGCACATGCGCACTAGGAAGTTGACGTTTCCATTTTCGATGTAAAGGGTTTTAACTTCAGAAACAACAAAATCTTGTATTGCAAGCCAGCAAAGAAAAATTCCACACAGTACTAGCGTCCCCTCAGTTTATTAGCCGCTTTCGTCAAAAAGACTTAATCAGAATACAATTTTACAAAAAATTCACCATACTTAAATAGTTGCATTTTAATTACTTCCAATTAACTATTTAACTCCCAAATTAAAATAATAAAATTTATTAACATCTCTGTTAATCCCCTTTATTAATATTCACCCTCCTGTTTTTTTTTAAAACATTTAATATTCACTGTGTCATTGAGCCCTGGGGCTCTATCAGCCAGTAGTTTCATTTGTCAACAAGCCTCTTTTTGTTCCAAGCAGTTTTTTCAAGCCCCCCCCCCTTAAGTCCATCTGTCCCTGTTCAATAACTGAAAAAAGAAACTTTTTATGATTAGTAAAGTATGCTTTTACAAAGCACTTTTCGTGTCTTTCTTTTTACTGTAATACTGGTGTTCTTTTATTTGTTCAAATAACCTTCTGGTGGTCATCCTGATATAAAAAGCTGGACAACCTGAACACACACATATATAAACCACACCCCTTGTTTGACAATTATATCTCCCCTTCAATGTGATGGTGTATGAGGAGTCTACCAACGTAATAAAATATCCTTCATGAATGTAATGTAACGACAAATATTACATTGTCCATATTTAAACATTCCTAGTGGTTTACTCGGGAACTTCGTTGTACGCTACAACCTTAGTACCACTTTTTTGTAACAAATTCTTCAAATTGTAATTATTCTTGTACACAAACCTGGAGGCTTCTCCCACTATATTAAACAATTCCGTTACCCTGTAAAATCTTCCAATTATTACTTATAATTGAATGTATACTACTATCTACTGTCACATCCAAAGCATAAGTCATCCTTCTATCTTCACTATTTTCACCCACTTCATCTAATCTTTCTTTGTTGCCAACAAAAGGAAATTTCAAAAATCACCAGAAAAATTAATACTTTTTCTTTTATTTAATTTTCTAATTGTTTCAAAAAGGCTCCTTTGTATCCTCTATTCTTAAATAAATTAGTAATAAAACGAAATTCCTCTTCTAATCTCTTATCGTCCGTTGTCATACGACTAGCCCTAATATACTGTCCGCTGGGTAAATTCTTTTTCATGAAAAGTGGGTGATTACTATTACTGTGCAGATAACTATTAGTAAAAGCACATTTTCTATGTATACTATCAAATTGCTTTTTGTCATCATCCCATTGCAGTGTGACATCAAGAAAGCTAACTGTATGACATCCCCATGGTAAACTTTAGAAAACCAGATTTCTCATTGATATCTTTCAAAAGACTCTGACAATCAGTATTAGTACCTTCTAAAACAAAAAAACAAATCGTCTGCAAAACACTTGTAAAAACACACTTTATATTTCACCGTAATGTTGTTTAACACATTATATTCCTACCAACCTAACACCGTGTTAGCAAAAGAAGGGGCTGCTGGTGAACCCATCACTACTCCCCCTCTTTGCTTGCAAAATCTTTCATTAAAATTAAAAATGAAATAATTATTATCTAACAACACCTCAATCAAACTACAATAAAAATTCACTTCTTGAGTGGGAATACTTGAAAATTTCGTAAGAAACATTCTGGCAAACTCAATCCCTTCTTTGTGAGGAATAGCTGTGAAAAGAAAACATATGTCAATAGTACAAATGATATTAACTTCAGATTTGTAATTGTAATTGATATTAAATTCATGAAATTTATTCAAAAAATCCCAAGAGTCCTTAATAAATACATCTAACCTACTAACTAATGGATTTAATACACTGTTTAATAATAAGGAAATTCCTTCTGTAATACAATTGAGTGCCGAAACTATTGGCCAAAAGGGGGATTCTCAACACATTTATGCAGTTTGAGAATACCAAACAAAACCCCAACCCTAGTATTTTCAGTGTTACAAAAGTTGAATATTTCTTCATTAATATTGCCTTCCAAAAGACTGTCAAATAAAAAAGTACGTACATATTTGTAACATTTATTTTTACTTGCACCATCAACTTTCATATATTCAATTTCATTACTTAGCATTAATTCTAATTTTTCAATGTATTGTTTTTGGTACAAGAATAATTACAATTTGAAGAATTTGTTACAAAAAAGTGGTACTAACATTGTAGCATACAATGAAGTTCCCCCCAATAAAGCACTAGGAATGTTTAAATGTGGACAATGTAATAGTTGTCGTTACATTCATAAAGGACATTTTATTATGTTGGTAGACTCCTCATACACCATCACACTGATGGGGAGATATAATTGTCAAACTAGGGGTGTGGTTTATATACGTGTGTGTTCAGGCTGCCCAGCTTTTTATATCGGGATGACCATCAGAAAGTTATTTGAATGAATAAAAGAACACCAGTATTACATTAAAAATAAAGACACGAAAAGTGCCTTGTATAAGCATGCGTTAAAGTGTTCTAATTATAAAAAGTTTCTTTTTTCAGTTATTGAATTGGGACAGATGGACTTAAAAGGGGGGACTTGAAAAACTACTTGGAACAAAAAGAGGCTTTTTGGCAAATTAAACTACTGGCCGTTAGATCTCCAGGGCTCAATGACACAGTGAATATTAAAGATTAAAAAAAAAAAAAACATCTGGGTGTATATTAACAAAGGGGATTAATAGAGATGTTAATGAATTTTACTATTTTAATTTGGGAGTTAAATATTTAATTTGTTAATTGGTAGTAATTAGAATGCAACTATTTGAGTATGGTGAATTTTTTGTGAAATTGTATTCTGATAAAGTCTTTTTGACGAAAGCAGCTAATAAACCAAGTGGACGCTAGTACTGTGTGGAATTTTTCCTTGCTGATTTGCAATACGAGGTTTTGTTGTTTCTGATGTTGTGAATTTCCTCAAATTTGTTTTTTTTCTGTTGGGGGTTTACTTTCAGTATGTCGACATTCGTGTTAGTTGACCAGTTGAAGTTAAATAAAGATGTTCTCAGCTTATTTACTGCTTCTCAACCTATATAGCAAGGTTTGTCCCTGAAAGATGGGCATGCATACATGTACAAGCCTCTGTATATGCAGTAGTGCTAGTGTATCCAACAGATCCCAAGCCCTTATTTCTATTCCTCCTACAACAGTCAAGCTGATGTCACATGTCCTACTCCCAAGTGTGTTTCGTTGCACTTTTGTACATCAAACAAAGAAAACTGCATACTTATCTCTTCTGCATTCTGTTTTTCCACTCAAGTTGCAAACTTCCAAGAAGCTAAGAAGCTTTGCACATTGATTGCTTTTCAGCCAAGCTAAACTGACAGGTTATTTTGCAGTGCAGCTATAGGATGGCACTCTGGGCTGCTGTCTCTCAATTCCACCTGACTTCTACTGTATGGTGCCACTTAATAAGCTGATTTAGTCAGATTAGGCTTTTTCCCTATTAACCACTCTTAGATAACAAACCACGTTCAATACACTTTTTAAAACTCTTGACATTCTGCAATCTGGGTGAGGGGATCTGATTTCATGCCAATTGTCCTGCCCATCCCTAGTAAGAAAGAAATCTCACCTTTAGTTTCATGTTCTGTTCATTTCTGTACCAGTCAACAGAATGGTGCCACGGTTATTATTAATCACATGCTGTAGTGCATCCTAATCAGACTTCATCTGTCAAAATAATGCGTGGACAAAACAAGATGCCATTGGCTTATACTAACATTTTTTTCTTTTTTTTTTTTGCTTACATCTTTGACTGATGCACTTTAACTGGTCAGGTTAAAAATCTTTATAGTACCAACAACTTACACTACACAGTGCCCCTGCTGAAAAAAAAATCATGAAAAAGAGTTAATTAATTTCTTATGCAGCTTTAGGCATATGACACTTAAAAATACTGCAGGTACTGTTGAACAGCATTGCAAAGAGCCCTTGGTAGCATAATGCTTCCATTATTTATTTTTAGTTATTAATGAACTAAAACTTTACATTATCAAAACTGCAAATTTTGAACAAAGTAGCTACAATAAATTGGCAAGCAATCTGGAGACTGAATGCAACAAAGGGAGACCTCCAGTCAATGACACTGTGACAGGGTTTGATGAGTTGTTCAGTGCCACAGAGAAAGCTAGAGTAACAGGAAGGGGCCATGATTCAAATGCAAGCCAGTTCTTATTCTTTCATTTTCACCTAGTGGCTACAGTGGAGGTTCCTAACACTGCTTTGAAGCCATTGTGTGGAGACTACAAGCTCTGCAGCAAGCTGACACAATACATAATAGAGTAGCAACAGATGTCTGCAGTTAGGTTAGGCATGCATGTGGAAACAAAATGGCTTCCCTTCTGACATTTTGCGAATACTGCATCCAAGGAGGGGAGGATGAGTGGGGAATATTAGAAAAAAACATAACACTGCAGACTGACAGCATTTGGAAATCACTACCCATTTCTCATGGCTGTGGGGGGCGAGGGGGGGGGCAGTGAATGGGAATTTAAAAAACAGTGGATGAGTTCCTGATCAGCTGAGGTCACACAGGGAGGGCAAAAATATTTAAAAAATGTCATGTAATGAATCAAGTCCAGGGTTTAGAGTTAATGAATCAAACTCTGATGATAGGGTAAGGAATCAGCTCTTAACTCCAAAATTCTCATTGGTGTAGGGTTACAGGAAATATTTATTTAAAAAAAATATTCCAGATTTTTGCAAATTGTGGGTGTCAGTTTTTGAGACAGTAAAATATATGGAAAATTATACAACTTCTCTATTTGTTACAGTATTTTTAATAAAATAAAAAAACAAAAAAGATAAAAATTATACTCTTTCAACCTGCTGGTGATAAACTATGGCTTCCATCTGCATTGCCTGCAAGCCAGGTTCAGAAATGAACCCTAGAAATACAGAGAGATGACCAGCATGGACAAGGTTGAATGTCCTTAGGTGTGCTGTCCTTACACATGTGAAGCCAGATGATGACTTCCCAGTGAGCACTCTTCAGCTAGGGGAGGTGATGGAGGCTGCTGCTGGTAGGAGTGACGCACCAGTAATTCTGTAACCGGTAGTCTGACAGTCTAGCTGCCGCTTTTGGGCTTCAAGGAAACCGACTGTAGTGAGCAATGCTGTAGGGCCAGATAGGATTTATACTCAGCTCTTGTGGGGATTACCCACCTATTAACAGTTATATACATAACCTTTCTGACTGGGTAAATTTGATAGGGTTAAGTTTTAGTTACTGTCAGGTTATGTAGTTTGGTAGACCCATGGTTAAACCTGATTTGGTTCTTAATTATGTTGTCCTTAAGAAGACAAATGCATATAAAGACCTAGGTATTACTATGTACTAAGAATTTTCTTTTTCTAATCTTGTAAGTAGTATCAGAATACGGGCTTGAAAATTAATGGGATTTATTTTTAAATCAATCTCCTTAAGGGATGAATCATGTCTAGTTAAATTATATAAATTGTACTTATGTCTAGTTCTTGAGTTCATAGTGCTTTTTTATTTGCAATAGGTCACAATTAAATAAGGGTGAATCAATTCAAAGGAAATACACCAAGAAATTCCCTTCCATGAAACATTCTGATTACTCTTTCAGGTGTAAAGCTTTGGGTTTATACTCACTTCACTACAGACATACTAGTGGAAAAGCTATTCTAGCACATAAAATCCTGAATGATGAGCTCTTCAATTAATCTATAACTTTTTCTTATCTTCTAACTCATGTAGTCACAAATACAATAATAACTTTGGTATCAACAAATATAATAAAAATGTAAGAAGTAAATTTATCACTAAAATTATGCCAAGAATATGAAATAAAATTCAAGTTCTGATTAGACTATCAGGGATTTGGATTTGTTTAAAACAAGTTTCAACAACTGGATGGGAAATGATGTTTACAATGGTGGGTTTTTGAAACAGTGTTCCTAGACGGGTTTTGCACCTGAATACTGATTCAGTGGCAGCCTAAAGAAACCTACTGTACAGTGGATATAAAAAGATTACACACCCCTGTTAAAATGCGAGGTTTTTGTGATATAAAAAAGTGAGACCACAATAAATCACTTCAAAACTTTTCTCACCTTTAATGTGACATATAACCTGTACAATTCAATTGAAAAACAAATAAATCTGTTAGGGGAAAAATATAAAAAATAAAAAACGTATTATACGCTGGTTGCATAAGTGTGCACACCCTTAAACTAATACTTTGTTGTGTGTGCACACCCTTAAATTAATATTTTGATGAAGCACCTTTTGATCTAATTACAGCGTTCAGTCTTCATGGGTAGGAATCCATCAGCATGGCACATCTTGACTTGGCAATATTTGCCCTCTCTTCCTTGCAAAAGCACTCCAAATCTGTCAGATTGTGAGGGCATCTCTTGTGCACAGCCCTCTTCAGGTCACCCCACAGATTTTCTATTGGACTTAGGTCTGGGCTCTGGCTGGGCCATTCCAAAACTTAAATTTTCTTCTGGTGAAGCCATTCTTTTGTTGATATGGATGTATGCTTGGGGTCATTGTCATGTTGAAAGGTGAAATTCCTCTTTATTGTCAGCTTTCTAGCAGATGCCTGAAGGTTTTGGGCCAAAAGTGACTGGTATTTGGAACTGTTCATAATTCCCTCCACCTTGAATAAAGCTCCAGTTCCAGTTGAAGAAAAGCAACCCCAAAGCATGATACTGCCACCACCATGCTTCACTGTGGAGATGGTGTTCTTTTGGTGATGAGAAATGTTGTTTTTGTGCCAAACATACCTTTTGGAATTGTGGCCAAAAACGTTCAACCTTGGTCTGATCAGACCATAAGACATTTTCCCACATGCTTTTGGGAGACTTTCTGTATTGTTTTGCAAATTTTAGCCGGGCCTGGATGTTTTTTTTTGTGTAAGAAAAGGCTTTCATCTTGCAACCCTACCCCATAGTCCAGACTTAGTCCAGATATATGGAGAATACGGGAGATTGTTGTCACATGTAGTACACAACCAGTGCTTGCCAGAAATTCCTCCAGCTCCTTCAATGTTGCTGTAGGTCTCTTGGCAGCCACCCTGACCAGTTTTTGTCTTCTCCTTTTATCAATTTTGGAGGGACATGCAGTTCTTTGCAATGTCACTGTTGTCCCATATTTTCTCTACTTTTTGATGACTGTCTTCATTGTGTTCCATGGTATATCCAATGCTGTGGAAATTTTTTTGTACCCTTCTCCTGACTGATATCTTTCAACAATGAGATTTTGATGCTTTGTAAGCTCTCAGTGAACCATGGCTTTTGCTGTACCAGCCAACTGAGTAAATGTCTGGAAAATCCTACTAAGACAGCTGAACTTTATTTGGGGTTAATCAGAGTCTCTTTACTTGATGGCAGGTGTGTACCCAAGAAGACTGAATGCTGTAATTAAATCAAAAGGTGCTTCAACAAAGTATTAGTTTAAGGGTGTGCACACACAACAAAGTATTAGTTTAAGGGTGTGCACACTTATGCAACCAGCATATAATCCTTTTTTTATTTTTTATATTTTTCCCCTAACAGATTTGTTTGTTTTTCAATTGAATTGTACAGGTTATAGGTCACATTAAAGGTGAGAAAAGTTTTGAAATGATTTATTGTGGTTTCATTTTTTTATATCACAAAAACCTGGCATTTTAACAGAGGTGTGTAAACTTGTTATATTCACTGTACGAAGACTCATTATTTTGATGGTTTGTACTTCTTTCTCAGCTTCACCATTTGATTGTGGAAAGTGAGGAGTTGGTATGAGTGAAATAGTAGTCAGCTGTAAACTGTTGGAATTCACTGAACATAAACAGTGTAACATTATCTGTAACCAGTTCCATAGGCAGGTACGTTGAAAACATAATCTTGAATCTAGCTATTATTAGTTGGGTAATTATGGTTAGTACATGGATTATTTCTATGTCACAAGACTAAAAGTTAACAACAACAACAAGGTAGTTTTTCTTTTTAAAGTCACAAAACTCAGCAGTTTTATCAAGGACCTTATGGTAATGGCATTAGTATTAATGGCTCACATTTATGTGGTGGTTTATGCATAATGCAGAACTGACACTGACACTAAACTGACAATGTATTCGCTGATGTTTATTTTTTTAGCTTGTTTAAGCTTTTCTGTTTTTTTAGTAGTTACACGTCTTGTCTTAATTATGCTTTCCACATAAGCTGCAATGTCATCTTCACTATTTTATAATGGTTGATCATATAACACATCTGTAACAGTTGTTTTCCAGGCACATGTACTGCTCGGCTCATTTAACCCTATTAATCTCATCAACCATCTCTGGTATCCAAGTAGCACTTTATTAAAGTCATAAGAATTAATTAGTGGAACTAGGAGTCTGTGATCTGTCTGGAGTTGGGAACTTTTGAGCCCTATGAGTATCTGATGAACTTTTTAAAATTTTACATGCTTACAAACTATTCTTTTTCTATCTAAGAATATCTCTGCTCTGCATCTGTTAGCATTCTGGAGCAAGAGACAACAGGGTATAACACTTGCTTATCAATCTGGAGTTAAGCTGCACATATGCCATAAAGACTTAGATCTGTACTTACTATTGTCTGTTTAGTAGAAAAGAAGTTTGCTAGCATTGGAGGTGTCGAAAGCATTTGTTTACCTTTACTGAATACATGAACTTGAGCAAGTTTCCAGGACCAAGGCACGTTTTTCTTTAACAAGTGTTAAAGGACAAAGCATTGTGAAAATAAAGCTTCTCTCATCTCAGTCATACTACATGGGTTTTACCATTCTGTTATTGTTTGAACACTGCTCTCACCTAGTTTGATACGGGTGAATATCAGTAGTCCGAACGCTCATAAGTCCGAATGCTGAAACATCAAACAGGGAAGTCCGATGTCTAAAAATAATGAAGCCGCGGAACATCGAATTCTTTCCCAGGGAAAGAATTTGGTGGGCCGTTTCTGCGGCTTTGCTATTTCCTCCACTGTGGTGTGATCTCGGAGTTGGTATATTTAAGTAGGGGGGGTGTGGGGTGCACAGCCCCCCACATTGAGGGGGTGTGGGGGGAAGCCCCCCCATTAGAAACAGTATGTAGTGTTCGTGTGTTTCTGTGTTTTGTACTGGAGCAGCAATTTTTTTCCCTGGGAAAAAAAATCTCTGTTCTGAGTGTTCGGAGTATTCAGCTTTCAAAGTTTTGAGTTCGATATTTTCATAGTCGAAGTTTTGACACTTTGACTATGTGATACAGACCCGTTTGATACCAGTAGTATTTCCTAAGTGATGTCCATAGTACTGAAACTCTGTTGCACTAAAACAACATTTGTCTTGACTTAACTTAAGTCCTGAATTTTTGTTAGACTGCAGCACTGCTTCTGATCTCTTGTCATGTACCTCTTTGGATCAAATACCAGGATGTCACCCATAACAACAGCAACACCAGCTAGACCCCTGAGTAAAGCAGTCATTTTGTGGTGAAAGTCTTCAGGTGTTGAAGTTATACTGCATGACAGCCTTTTGAAACAGAACTACCCATAGTGGTAATGAAGGTTGTCAGCGTTTGACTTTCTTTGTCCATAGGTATTTGCAACGAAGCATCTAGTTTGGAAAATATGTTTGCATTAATAAGTCAAAGTGTTATGTCTTCTAATGTAGGTAGCATGAACTGTTATCTTACAACAGTACCATGAGCTTTTTTAAATCAACACACATCCTTACTCAATCATATTTTTTAACCATTGGAGCACATCACTCAATTAGCTCAGTCACATTTTCAATAATGTCAAGAAAAGGCATTTGCTTAATTTCTGCATCTACTTCAGACAACATAGGATATGGCAACCTCCTAGCTGCTATCAAGGCATACAGAATAGTATTCAGCTTTAACTTAAAAATTTCTGGCTCACAGTCAAGCAGGTTAGCTTTGCCAAACACATCTATGACAATGCCAACTTCCATTATTCTGGCAGTTAAACCCATTTCACATGTCATAGCTCTGCTGATCAGATTGCATACATACAGAGCATCCAGCACATAAACCCAAAACTCAAGCTTGTGCCTTTCCACTCAGACATAGCTAAAAAAATCTACATTGAGCTTGCCTGCAGGGCTACAAATTTCACTTTCTGATTTTTTCTGCTCAAAATGCCGTGAGAAACTTGTATATGTAGCACATGATATGATAGCCTCGGCCACTGTATCTATTTAAAATTTAAAGAAGTTCCATGTATAGGAATTATACCTTGCCAGTCTGCTTTTGTGTCGACTACTTTAATAAACGAGGCCAAGAAAAATGCTTTCTGCACATTATACTTTAGTTTCATTTTTATTTTCTTTTTCAGAAACAGCCTCTTTAATCTGCTTTGTTTTACCAACAACAGCAAAATGGCCCAGTCTCTTACATCTCTTATACCTTCTGCCACATGCAGCACAGTGCCCTGGCCTGACTCATTATGTTAATACTAACACCCTGTGCATCTGCCAGGCTTACTCTTAATGCTAACACCCTGTGCACCTGATAGGCTTACTCTTAATACTAACACCCTGTGCACCTGACAGGCTTACTCTTAATACTAATACCCTGTCCACCTGCCAGGCTTACTCTTAATACTAACACCCTATGCACCTGCCAGGGTTACTCTTAATACTAACACCCTGTGCACCTGACAGGCTTACTCTTAATACTAACACCCTGTGCACCTGACAGGCTTACTCTTAATACTAACACCCTGTCCACCTGCCAGGCTTACTCTTAATAGTAACACACTGTGCACCTGCCAGGGTTACTTTTAATACTAACACCCTGTGCACCTGCCAGGGTTACTCTTAATACTAACACCCTGTGCACCTGAGAGGCTTACTCTTAATACTAACACCCTGTGCACCTGACAGGCTTACTCTTAATACTAACACCCTGTGCACCTGACAGGCTTACTCTTAATAGTAACACCCTGTGCACCTGCCAGGCTTACTCTTAATACTAACACCCTATGCACCTGCCAGGTTTACTCTTAATACTAACACCCTATGCACCTGACAGGCATACTCATAATACTAACACCCTATGCACCTGCCAGGTTTACTCTTAATATTAACACCCTATGCACCTGACAGACTTACTCTTAATACTAACACCCTATGCATCTGACAGGCTTACTCTTAATACTAACACCCTATGCACCTGACAGGCTTACTCATAATACTAACACCCTATGCACCTGCCAGGTTTACTCTTAATACTAACACCCTATGCACCTGACAGGCTTACTCATAATACTAACACCCTATGCACCTGCCAGGTTTACTCTTAATACTAACACCCTATGCACCTGACAGGCTTACTCTTAATACTAACACGCTATGCACCTGACAGGCTTACTCTTAATACTAACACCCTTTGCACCTGCCAGGTTTACTCTTAATACTAACACCCTATGCACCTGACAGGCTTACTCTTAATACTAACACCCTATGCACCTGACAGGCTTACTCTTAATATTAACACCCTGTGCACCTGCCAGGCTTACTCTTAATACTAACATCTTGTGCACCTGACAGGCTTACTCTTAATACTAACACCCTGTGCACCTGCCAGGCTTACTCTTAGTACTAACACCCTGTGCACCTGTCAGGCTTACTCTTAATAGTAACACCCTATGCACCTGACAGGCTTACTCTTAATACTAACACCCTATGTACCTGACAGGCTTACTCTTAATACTAACACCCTGTGCACCTGCCAGTGTTACTCTTAATACTAACACCCTGTGCACCTGACAGGGTTACTGTTATGCTGCTTCTTAAAGATTTGCTTAGTCTGACTGGAATTATTTACACCTCACATACACACACATCATTTACAGTGTTTAAGTCTGCATTTTGCATTTTTAGTAATTCAGCCTCTCTTGCGATTTGTATTGTTTTTGTTTTTCTCTAAAGTTAGCTTAATTTCAAGCTGCACATTTTTCTGGCACTTCATCAGATAGCCCAGTCTCAGTTATGTCTCTTATTTGTTCATATTTGCTGCCACTAAAACCACAATTTTCTGCCAGTACATATAATTGCCTTGCAAACACTTCAGCACATTCACTCTTTATTTGTACATAGCTGTGAAAACATGTTCTCTTATGTATAATATTTTTTTCTGGCACAAAATGTTGATTGAGTTTGCTAATTACTAACTCATATATAATACTCTGACCTTCTGTAAATGCAACAAAACTGTAAATTGTCTCAACCTCTTGGCCTCATTACATTAGGGAGAGAACCATTGTTTAGGAAGAAGAGAGGGAGGAGGAAGGACCAGCAGAGCTCTCTAGGAACCCATGAAGTATGGCTCCAGCTCTGGAAATTCCATCCATCTTGTACTGCTTGGTAAAAGTATACACAGAGGTCCAGGTAGCTGCCTCAGGAATAGAGTTAGCATCCAAACTCTTGAAAGGTCTTAGTCTTATACCAAATAAAATCTGAGTTGTCTATGCACATCCAACATGTGCAGCACCTTCTCACGAGCAGATTCCAGAGAAGGGAAAAAAAGTGGGCAGGAGGAAAAGGGAAAAGTAATTAATAACTAGAAAAATTTATTATAATATACATATGTTAAAAATTAATCTGCTGAGGATAATGTGGCAGTACTGTAAAATGGGTAGCTAGGGAAGAGGAAGCTAGGCTTAGCCAGGGCCAGAGCAAGAGCAGAGCCAGTTGTTAGTCAGATGGTTCTTAAGAAGTTTTTTGATTTTTGACATGAGTGAGATTAGTATTAGTGATAATAGACAATGGGATATTGTTCTAAAATTTGGAGATGTAGTTGGAGTAGGGAGAGTTGCTGGCACTATGATGGAGATGTGTAGCAGAGATTAATTTTAGGAGTGGAGAACTCGAGAATTGGTATAGGATTGGATCAGCAGTTGGAGAACCTGAGATTTATCTGGTTGGTGTGTTAGTCTGTGGACATAGATTAGTTGGGTGTAGGTTAGGTAGCGTCTATATTATATTCTTGAAAGCCGACAATGTTGAATCTGACATTGTCGACATGAGAATAGCGAGAACATTGCAGAACATTGAACGGGTAAACGGAAATCTCTGTAAGGGGAGATTTCCATTTACTTCAATGTAGTGCGGTCTCAGAGTTGGTATATTTAAGTAGCGGGGGTGTGGGGGTGCAGGGGGGCTTTCCCCCTGCTTAAACCCATTAGGGTCCTGTTGTCTTGCCCCCCTGCCTACACCCTTTAGATTTTCTTTTTTTGTTTTTAATTTATTTTTAGGAACATTCGAAATTTTAATAGTTCGATCATTAAAGGTCGACCTTTAGTGATTCGAACTATTAAACTTTCGATGTTCTAATATAGACTCAGTTAGGTAGTGGGGTAATTCTAACCAGTTAAGTTGTTTTAAGGCTAGGTAATAGTGGGTCCTATATGGGGAGTTTGTTGTGAATTTTGCTATTTTATTGTAGCATGATTCAAGTTTTGGTAAATCTGTCTTCTTTTAAGTTGGTGAGAATCAGATAAACATATAGCGGGGTATAATGCAATGGCAATTGTCTGTCTTGTATTGCTAGTTAGGAATGATTTGATTCTGTAAAGTAAGCCAAGCTATAAATTTATCTTTTTGATTGTCTGAACTAGGTATATGTCAAATTTCATTTTATTGTCAATGAGGACACCTAGTAATTTTGTTTGAGTTACTGTAGTTACTGTAGCTATTGTGGTGTTGTTGTAAGAATCTATTTGGAGAAAGATGAGGAGTTCAGAGATTTACCAGGAGAAAATAGCTTAATTTTTATTTTACTTAGTTAAGAATTAGTTGAAAGTTTGATAACCAAGATTCAACAGCAGCCGTACAGATTAACATAGAGTCATCGGCAAACTGAATAATGGAGGCAAGATGTGAGCCCTGCGGCACTCCCATGATGACAGGCAAAAGAGGTGACAAATCTTGCTGCCATATAACAGACTGCTGATGGCCGGCTAGAAAGCTGTGGAACCAGGCAATAGATGAGTGGCTGAGTTTAAGTGTGGAGAGTTCTTTGAGGAATTTGTGGTTGTAGATAGTATCAAAAGCTTTTGACAGGTTTAAGAAGATGGAGAATACAAGCTTGCCTTCATTTCTGAATTGATTGATAGTGTTCATAAAGCTTAGGAGAGCTGTTGTGGTATTATGATTTGGGCAAAAGCCATGTTGGGTATTAGAAGATTGTTAGATAGAAGGTAATTCATTAGCTGGATATGGATACATTTTTCCAGGACTTTGGTTAGAAGGGATAAGATTGCTATGGGTCTGTAGTTAGAGAGTTTAGTAGAGTTTCTTCCTTTATGCAGTGGGATGACGTAAGCTATCTTCCAGAGTGCTGGAATGTAGTTTTCAGATATTGAGCAATTAATGAGAATGGAAATAGGGAAGAAGATGGCATCTGCAGCTACTTTAAGGAATTCAGTAGGTAATTTATCAGCAGCAAGGGTTGTAGTTTTAAGTTTACTGAGTATTTTTTATGGTGTTGATCTGTATGAGTTTGAAGCAGAAGAAGTTATTGGTCTCATTGGGTGGAACCAGGTTAGTTGGTGGGGTATTACAGTAGTTCTTAGATAGGGAGAGAAAACTTATTAAATTGTCATTACTGTTAGAGACTGATGGGGTGGGTGTCGTTTGTTGGCCAGGCTGAAGGAGTTTTTAATGGAGGAACAAAATTATTGTGGGTTGTTATGGTTTTTTGCTGAGTATTTGTAAAGTACTTTTATTTTTTTGTCTAATTTGATTTGGGTTTTGGCTTTATTTTTAAGTTGTCAGTATTTTTCTAGGTTTTCCTGGGTTTTGCTGGAATGCCAGTGTGCCCAGGTTTATCTCTTAATTTAAGTAGGTCTTTTGTGTCTTTAGTTATCCATGGACCATAGTTAGATTTCACTCTTATGGTTCTTAAGGGGGCTAGTTTATTAACAGTGTTGAGGAAAGTGGAATTAAAGTAATCCACGGCACTATCTAAGGGTAATGTTTTAAGTGTGGTCCAGTTGCAGTTACACAGGATAGTGACAAAGGTTTGAGTGTTAAAGTTTTTTTTGTTACGAATTTGATGGTAGGTTGTGTTTCTTGGAGGGTGAAGACGATGCCTAAGCAGATATGTGAGAAGGTAGTCACTAATGCTATCAGGGAGGTGTTAGATAGTTTATTTATTAGGATCCAATCTAGGGCAGATTGTTTTTTGGTGGCTTTTACAACTCTGGTAGCAGACTGAATAACCTGGGTAAAGTCATACAGGTTAATGAAACTAGTGGGGTTATCAGAGTTGCAGGTGAACCAATCGGTGTTGAAGATGCCCATTATTATAATTTCTTGTGGATAAGTTAAAGATAAGTGGAGAATATGTTCAATTAAATTAAGGTTGTTGCCAGGAGGAATATATATGCCTAATAAGGCAAGGAATGTTTTGCGGTTTAGTTCAAATTTGCTGAATAATATTTCAGCGTTATGGATGTTGGATGATGTATGAGTGTTTGTGTGTTCATATGTTCTGTATGTATGTTTGATGAGTGAGCACATGTGTTCCTCTGCAAAACATAAGCACACACACTAGCCGCACTCACATATCTATACACATATGCACATGTGTGTGGGGACACAGTAATTGTTGACAACCATTAGACTGGCTAAGGATGTTACTTACTTCCCTTTTTCAGAAGCAGCAGAGTTTGTACAAACAGAGATCTGCTCTCATCTGATCCACTCCAACAATGACTAGGATCCATGAATAGTGGACGAGGCTGTGATCAACAGCCATCAGAGTAGTGAACGCTGCTGCTTTCTTCTTGTTTCCCTCTGTAGGTGTTTGTAGTTAGCATATTTACTCCATCACTAATCTGAAGACGGAACTTTTGGCTGCCTGTCTCTCTCTAATGTACTCAGCTAACAGTAACACTGGCAGGCTCATACTGGTTGTGTGTCACAATGTCTTGTAAGCACGGCATAAGGGAAGAAGGCTGAAGCAAAAAGAAAAATGTGATCATCTGGCAGAACAGTCAAAGAACGTGAAAATAAAATTTCAAGCAGAAAGCCATCAATCATATAACCAAGACAGTAGCTAAACAAAGTGATACCTTTGAAAAGAGTATGCATAAAGTAATCTATGATAAACTGTAAATAAGAAAGACCTTGCAAATGCTCAAGGTCGAGGGAGAATGTGCTATTGTTGTTAAATGTCACAGTGTTGAAGTATAAAAGGGAACAGGAAGGCAGTATTGCTCAGAGTTGTTCAGAATTTGTATCTAGCTGTCTACATTAAGATATACATCTGGCAAAACAAGGAAAGCAGTGCTAAGAGCTCTATCAGAAGTCAGATATCAATGAAAGCTGGCTGCAGGAAGTGATAATACAAATGGAGAAAAAGTAAAAAGAAGTAGAGCTGGCTCAAACAGGAACATCTTTATCAGGTTTTCATTTTTTTAAATAGTAACTGCGGCGGCCACGATGGTGCAGCGGTTAGCATTGTCGCCTCACAGCAAGAGGTTCTCTGGTTCAATCCTCAGCTGGGGTGCCTTCTGTGCAGAGTCTGCATGTCCTCCCTGTGGTCGTGTGGGTTTCCTCCAGGTACTCTGGTTGCCTCCCACATCCCAAAGACATGCTGTAGGTGGATTGAACACTCTAAATTGGCCCTAGGTGTGAGTGTGTGCCTTCTGTGGAAGGTCGGGCACTGGGCTGACAACTCGACACCATAAAACTCCACTGCCAATCATGAGCAGACAGTTGTTTCACTGTGGTGACCCCTAATCGGGAAAAGTCGAAAGAAGAAGAAGAAGTTTTTTAAATAGTAACTGACTGTCAGTATTTGTTAAGATCTGGATCAGGTTTTTGTTATTTTTTTTTCCAGATACTACCTCTCAGTATTTAATATTTATAGCAGGCTGGCACTGTGTTTAAAGAAATGTAATTTGTTGGCACAGCCAAGAAAATTTTAACTTGTTTCCATGGCTTGCTAAGATTTGTATCTGGCTGTCAATAAAGAAATGTGACTGACTGCTATACCCAAAAGTAAAAAACCACATTACAAGCTCAAACAGGAAAATGTAGCTCATGTGGATGTAAACGGTTCCACAGCATCTAAAAAGGAGTAAGGGAAGTTCCCAGATGCCCTAGCCAAATTTCCCCAGCAGTATGAATACCACTTCAGATCTCTCCTGAAAAGAGGCTACTAGGCTAGTGGAAGTAACCCACTTAACAAAGGATAAATGCATAAATAAATAAAATAACAGAAATACAACATAGGTACAAGAAGTGGTATTACTATGACAGGGAGAAGAAAATAAGGTATAATTACACTAGACATAAAATCATTATATAGGCTCAGGTTCAGAAATACAAAATGCTGTGTTTTTGCCTTAATAAAAGGCATCAGGAACTGTCCATGACATTTTATTTCAGGTTTTTGTGCCTAACTAGCAATATTTAAAATAGAATATTGAAAACAGAACCAGCCAGATGAACGTTTGATGTAATCTTACAAGGACCGTAAGGGATACTGAGACACTCTAGCACAAACAGATTTAGTGGCTGACCTGAAGCAAAGTGTTACAACACGCAACACCTTGCAGAAAGGCCAAGTATGGATTTCAGTAGGGCACAGACACATGTGGTTATAGCTGCCACAGGTCTGGTTAAGACCCACACCAAGCAGACCAAACATCACCAGGCTATCAACACAAACCATGCTGAGCCCTACTATTGTTATGCAAGGAACCTGAGGTGTATAGAAGAAATATTGTTTTAGGTGAAGGGCAACATATAGCGGTATATTTATCCATTACACTATGTAGAATCAAGCAATAACATGCAAAACCCGAATTCTTGTTTGCTAGTCTCTTCACTAAGTTAAGATTTATTGTTGGTGCCACTCCTTGGCTACAACACCTATCTTCTTTGGCTTCAGTAACTGTGTTTTTTGACATTCCTTTAAATTCACTGCCACTGTACTTTGTCTCTAGGTTACATAGCAAGATGTTTATAGTGCCAGGTATGGAAGCATCTTTAAATGTGTGCAAATCCTTTATTGTACTGTCAACCTCTTTCTCTAAGCATTCTTGGCTTCATAGGTGTGCGGTAATGTTCTCTGTCATCAGCTTAGGTTTGCCTTGACTCCTGTCACTTATCTCACATGGGGCAGGATTGCTGTTTAGCCTAGTAGTGACTGTGGACCTTCAGCTCCTTTCATTTCCATTGCCTTACAATATGCCTTTTTGATTGGTATGTGTTAAGACTTTTATCAAAAGTAACTGACTGCCAGTATTTAAGACCACTGCAAGCTTTCTGCAGTGGTTATATTCTAGATAACCACTTCCCAGCCCATGCACAAGTCAGGCAGAACAGATTACAAAGTAGCATTCATGGGAGTGTGACATGAATTGGCAAGAGGTCTCATCTACAAGTTCTTTTAAGCAGTGGGGGTCAGTTGAAACTAGTCAATGTGTGATAGTAGCTGGAGAAACATATGCAGAGATTTTGAAGCTGCTGTGGCGAATTACTTTATCTCTAGCAAATGTAAACATTTCAAGTACTCCTGACAGAAAATCATTGCCAGATATGCAGAAAATTGTCAAGATAGAGTAAATATTTTTTTTTTGTTTGTTTTTAGGAGGCAGTTATATGATTTTTTCTGTAAAAAAGCAAGACAGAAAAATGGCTCCATAAGTGAGGTCTAACAAATAACTGCCGGACATTATATCTTCAAAGAAAGTACAAACATTAGCAAAGGAAGAGCCTAAAAACGTAAGTAATACAAGTGACAGGTAAAATAAATAATGGTAGAGACAGTACATTACACTTATTTGTTTGCCTTTCTAGTTTGCAGTTTAAGTAATTTAACATTCTTCCACAACCTTCATTCTATTTCTCCATCACCCTTTCTCCACCACTCCCATGCCAACTTGAATGCTTCTGTGGATTCCCGCTTTGCCTCTTATTCTAGTAGTCCATTCCATGGCTCTACAATCCTCTCAGTGAAGAAATAATTTCAAACATCCAAGGAGTAGTTAGTCTATATAGGCTGGTGTCCATGTCCCCTCCTCACCATCTTTCATTTGTGTTTGGGATGATCCCTGTAACATTTCTCTGACACAGTGTTGCCACGTATATCATATATCCTACCTCTCTACTGCTGTCCTCTAACAACAGCCCCAGCTCTTATAATTTCTAGTCTTGTACTTTTCCCTCCATTCCATGCATCTTTCTGATGGTTTTCCACTCATGTTGTTCCAGCAGCGTGATGTCCTTATCCATACAGTATTCAAGGTCTGTCCTGATCAGGACCAGTAGAAATGCTCCTGGCCATCCATTCCATGTGTGATTAATACTACCAGAACCTTTTCTTGCTCTGTTGTTATCAGTTCGACTACCTCCAGCTGAGAGTTCACATCACAGATGTGACCCAAGTGCAGTGCTTTTCACTTGCCTGCAATGAACTACAACGGTCAGCATTTCCAGATCTTTCCTTATACATTCCTATCCCCCATCCTCCACTGTTAAACCTACATAACTTAGACAATTAGATGGAGAACAGGAAATTCATCCCTGATTTGGCATTTATGTCTCTGATGGACACAGGCAGCCTGTAAATATTTCATCTCCCAGGCACCTGTTTACACTTATCAGGGGTATCAGAACATGTCAGAGAGCTGGAATGCATGAATAGGCTTAAAACGACCCTAGTGATCATTAGCCTAGCACGCACCTATGAACCTATTTCTGTTATCAGCACGACCAGTAAACAAAATAAAAAAATAAAATTAAGAGAAAATATACTAATTTCAGACATTCAGCTTTTTGGATACAGACTTAGTCATTGCCTGAGGTCCACAATAAACCACCTGGCTATCTATTTTCAAAAAGTACATCACAACACTTAATATTACTATGGATAATAGACTGAAGGCTTTTGTTCTCTATATTGCTGGTGACAAGGCTTATGATTTAATGCCAAACATTATCAGAAAGTGAGGATACTAATTCAACAGAACAAGAAGGTTAAATACGTCATAAACAAACACATTACAAAATGTTTAGGTCTAGAGAGACTTCTTAAAAACAAAATAGAACATCAGACAGTTGATACACAAGGCTCAGATTTTGACAATGAACTAATTTTAGAAATAATGATTCACAATATATAGCACAGATTATCCAAAACTGTTACTCAGAAAAGCTCAGGTAAAGTTAAAAGATTTACATGAGCGGTCATTAGAATTTTCAGAAAAACAAGCAAAAGCTTTAGAAAAGGATAGCGTTACAGACAGCCAAATGCATACAAATTACATGTATAAAAAGGATAGATACAGTAGCAAGTCGATAGCAGATGTATTAAAAGATGTTCCAGATTACGATCATAAACTACAATAATGTCAATGTGCAGAAATTACAAGGGTAACTATCCACATAGAAATGCTTGCCCTTAAAGGGCAGAGCATGCATGATCTGCAAAAGCCACAACACTTCAAAACAATGAGTTGATCAGCGCCATGACAGGATAAACAATTCAGGACAAAAACAAAAATTAAACTATCAGAATAACAAAAACGAAACAGATTCAACAACAAGTGTAATAATAATAATAATAATAATAATAATAATGAAAAAAGAAGAATAACAAACAGTGTAACAGAAGGGTAAAATTGAATGGCGAAGGTGAAAACTTAGTACAGACGATAGAGACTGCTTACTCTGCCCACTGATATGATCAAGAATAAACCAAAAATAAAAGACCCTATCAGAAGCATAAAGATAGATGTTCTTAAAGATTCTAGTGCATTCAACATAGTGAATGACGGAGTCCATAATCAGCTAAAGTCAGAACCTACATTAGAACCTGTGGCTGCAAAGGTATATGCAAACAATTATACAGTATATTGCCAATACTGGGAAAATTCATAACAGGTGTCAGTAAGAATAAAAATACAAATAAAGCATTGCCAAAAATCCACATTCTGCAAATAAAAATGTTCTTCCCGTTTAGCTACAAACAGCAAAAATACTCTGATTTATTTAAACCCTAAATATGTCATCTTCAAAAAATAAAAGTCTAGACAGCTTATATAATAATTTTATTTAAAAGTGCAACATTGCAGATGATCAATTTAGACAACCATCGAAGTACAGAAAACGAGGAAAACAATGTGCAAATGCGTAAATATGACAGTAGAATGGGCATTTCCCAGAGCACTCACTTTGCCAGAGATAGGGAATAAATAGAAATTACCCTCTATTAAAGAAGGTCAAACGATTTTGTGCTAATAATACCTGGCACAGAAGGGATCAAACTGATCCAGATGTCCCCAGGCTTAAGTGATGAATACTACAAGATGGCATTACAACATCAGCAAAGTGCAAGGGTTATCATCCTTTCTTCTTAACAAAAGACAACCAGACAGAAAGCACACAATGTTCATGTAGGCGTTGCAATAAGGGACTTGTAACAGGAAATAATTGCTTCCCTAATATTGGCAGTATGATGGAAAGTACATTAAAAATGTTTAGTGTGCCACTTAAGTACAGTCAGAAAGAACATTGCACTATTTCAGATGCCAAAGTTGCTAAAAGCCATTTGAATATATATCAGTTGGTACTGATTTCTATGTGGTAGTTAACAAGACAGACTACCTGCTGGTTATGACTGATGAATACTGTAGATATTCCATAGCAGAACTAACACCTACCATTTCAACAAAAACTAAATTACTGATAAAAGCAACTATTTTCAGTGTTTGTACTACCACATTTATTAGAATAGATGGATAACTTTTCAAGCAATCTTCCACTAATTTAACCACTAATCACAGAAAAGTAACTCCACTATGGTTACAGGCTAATGACATTATAAAATGATTCATGGCCAATAGGCAAGGCAGTCAGAACTATAAATATCAAATGCATTTCCTGCAAATAACAAGGCTATACCATACTAAGTAGCTGCAGAAATGCAACTGATCCAACAGACAGGTTCCCTCTTGCAGTCTTTGTTGTAACTAATAGTTATAATAAAAACTTACTTTGTTTGTCCCAATTTATATCCAAACCAGATGAATTAGCAAGACAGAGACTGTCACAGGAAAAATAAAATTAAGTTATTTATGGATGCTAACAGAAAGGCCACAGACTTTAGCTGTAATGTGGGACAGCCTTTATTACTAAAACAAGTGGGCCAGAACAACCAGCCTCCTCTTTATCATCTAAGATACACTCTCATCTAAGATATCCCTCTTCTGTTTCTGATTTTGCAGAATGTCCCTGATTTGATTTATATTTTTGCCCGATTCCTTATAAAAGTTTTGATTTTCTGGTAAATCCCTGAGGATTGCAGTCAGTAATATCAGACGTTACAAATTCACACTTCTTATTCTTCAGAAAATGCATGTAGATGCAAAAATATTTTGTTCTATTATATTCTACTTGACCCTATTGTAATCTATTTTATTAACTTCCTAAGTGAATTAGAGTAATATTTAAGAAATTGCCCCTGATTTTGGGCCTTTGTCTCCCCATTATTTATGACACTGTCCCTAATTTTTCAGCAGTAAAGGTCAGGGCTGCCACAACTTTATAAAAAGTAAAATGTTCATGGGTCCCATGATCACCATTACAGATGACAGATATACATTGACAAAGCATCGTTCCTTTTTGAAATGTAAGAGAGGTGTCCATTATAAACCTGCAACTGCATTTGCTAGGCAGTATAGGATATAAGGTGATCAAAAGTCATGCATGCCTCAGACCGGACCCCTACAGTTAAGGGATTCAAGACACCACCAATTTTCACACAGAAGATCCCAGAAGGCAAGATTGGACACTGACATGAGAGACTGAAGGGAAACATAAGTCCTTGTCACAGCCCCAGTGATAGTTAAGAAATTCAAGACATCCACTGATTTCCTCTCATAAGATCACAGTATCACAAAGCAAGACTGACAGCTTATAGTTTACATATCTCTTCCTATAAGCCTTCCCTTCTCAACAGACACAAGACTCCCCAACATCATCCTTTAAATCCTTCCTGATATATTCAACTACATTATAAAACAAGCAGACCAACCGTCGCAGTAAGACTTCCAACACTAAGTGATGGTATCTGGGAAAAATTATCATTCAAAAAACTTAACATGTACCTGCAGGGAATTGGACTTGTCCAGTATTTTAAGGAGGGGGAACCGTGTGCATCTTGACTGTTATCTAGAAAATACTGTACTCACATATTTTCTGTTCTTCACCCCCTCCAGCACTTTTGTCTCTGATACATGTAAATATAGTATTTACACCCTTTTGCCCGTACCACTTCCCTGTATCTAGTACAGTCCGTGAGAAAAAAAGTACAATCTTGTATAAGACAACAGTCTCCCACACCCTTGTACCTGCATGCCTACATATCTAACGCGAGTCTATACTTAAAATAGAAAGCTGGGTGAATAATGTGTTGTCAAGAACAGTCTATACCGATCGCCTGTATGATCTGTGAATGATGATCTGTGTAGATGAAGGGCTTGCAGTTTTAAACAAAATAGTACCTATACTCATAAACCAAACTGAAGTGTTCTTCCTACCAAACATAACAGAAGTCAAAAACACACTGCTAATATACAAATAAATCAAGTCAGTGCTGATTTCTCTTATAGAAGTGATTTCTCATCCAAAAACAAGTTGTAGTTTTCATGATATTGTTGATACTTTTGCTCTGAGTATGATAAATTGTTTTGCTTCTTCTAATCCTGCTATCCCAGAGTCTCAGAGTCATGTTGAGTAACCCTTTATTGTTATGGCAGTTTATATCTAGGTACTTTGTTTGCAGGCAGGAATTTACATGAATATTTTTAGCTGAACAAGGTACAGGGTTTGATTCTGACCTTTGTTTATTGGCTAGGCTTGTAATAGTCTACAGACTGATAGCTTACTATTTTCCTATGAACACGTTTCTAAAGCAATGAAGAACCCGGTTTTCTAAAGCGATGAAGCAGCCGGTCAATAATTTTGCTTGATCTGTAGTGTTTCTACACATCATTTTCTCCCTTTCTATGAAGACCTTCCAATTCATTTCATGTTCATTCTATGAATGTCGAGATATTCTTTTTGCCCTTTTTACTCCAGTATCTTTCTCTTTCTGTAAGACTGCATTCATCTTCATGATAAACTCTGTTGCCTTTCTGAGGCATTTTCAAAGACATTTTATTCATCATCATCTTGATGTCTGTTCTTATCCTTCAACAGGCCTTCCTCTTTTTAGAACATTTCATCAAACACAACCACACTGAAAACAACTTAAGAGGATCAACTCTGGAAAAACTCAACAAAATCAGAAATATTTTGTTGAGATGCAAACTCAGTGAACATGCACAAACTGCTACACATTTTTTTTGTACAATTTCTTCTAGGAACTTACCATATCCGCATATAAAACACAACACTTCACACACCTTTTAACCATAACCTTAACACTAATTTGTGTCTAAAACCTAAGCCTATCCTTAACCCTAAATATAAACCTAATTCTAACCTTAACCTGAACTCAAACTCAAATTTTAAACTTAGCCCTGGCAAAGCCTTATACTAACCCTAAAGTCACCTGTGCAAATTCTATAGCAGTTATATTCAACTATCATTTCAACCAATGTAACATTCAGACAGATGAATTTCCAACTTTATAACTTGCTCCAAAACCCTTTTTTCAATACGCTTTTTTACCTTTGTGCCTGCTGAGCACTGAGTCTCCCCTATCTATCTTTTCTTTCGTTATTGGCTGATACAAGACCATTTTCAGCTGCTGCCCACTCCATAAGACAGATACAACAAAGACATAGCATAACAGGTAATGTAAAGCAAAAGTACATTTATTTATTTATTTATTTAAAATTTGTTTACCAGGAAAGTCCAACTTGGAACGAGCCAGTTTTCAGCGAAGGCCCGAGGAATGCTCCAGACACATGTCCTTATAATCACAGTTCAATGCATTAATGAAAACAACAGTATATGTATAGATCTTGAGAATTAAACATGCATATCAGGCTGTAAGATAAAGTCAACAAGACATATATTGATAATTATTGTATTATAAAAGTATGTCTTCAGTGCAACAAAGTATTGGAAGGAATTGAGCATGCATTTGTGTAGAACACGGACATATGTACAAATGTTTCCAACTATTTATAAGTTTTTACAAGAAATTTAAGGCCTAAGGTAATTTACTAGGAGATCAAGAGAAGGGAATATGAAAAGCAACCAGCAGGCATCTCTGAAGCATTTACATTTATGTTTTAGACTTAGATGTGACTTCTTTTCTAACATTTTATACATCGCCTCCATGAAATAGACTCATGTTGTTGATGGATTCTTGCAAAGCTTGTAACCAGCCCTGATGATGTGTCACTGTACAATAAGAAGGTTGTGAACCCAGAGATGGGTCAAAAGAAACATTTAATGGCATTTTTATTCCTGTCATTAACTCAAAAAGTGAAATTCCTGACTTAGCACTGGGTGATGCTCTTATTCTTTTTCCATACAAGCTTTAGTGAGTCTCTCCTTAATGGTTCTATTCATTCTGTCTACTATTGCATTAGACTGGTGATGATATAGAATATGAAATCTCTGCTGTATCCCTAATAGGTTACCCACTTCTTTCATAACCTGACTGGTGAACTGAGTACCATTGTCAGATTCAATGGTCTGAGGCCATCCCCAGTGACAGAAAATGTTATTCCATAATGCAGATGCTGTAGTTTTTGCTGTCATGTCCTTAGTGGGAATAGCTTCACCCACTTGGTAAAAGTGTCTACCACTACCAACAAGTACCTGTAACCCCCTTTTGCTGGAGGAAGAGATCCTGCAAAACCCATCTGTATACTGTACCATGCTCCCTCTGAAACTGGCACTCTCTTCAACTGAGGTTTTTTCAATGTAGGGTTAGTCGTCAGGCATATTATACACTACTCCTGAATTTCTTTACATAGTTTTTTCAGCTGAGGATTCCAAAACTTAGACTTTATAATGGGCCAAATTTTCTGAAAACCTAAATGACCTAGCAGCTGATGGTTGTACTTGATTATTTGCTTAGCCAATAATTTTGGCATGTAGGACAAAAGTGCTCTTGTTCTGTTTTATACACATATAACCTTACTTCAGGGACTGAAATGGCAACTTCGCATTGTGCCCTTTCATCAACATCCCCCTGCATGTCTTGGATCTTTGCCAGATCTGCCTCAACTGTTGAGCCCACTTGACTCATCTCTGTTGTATAACATATACAACATAGTGTATAATACACTAAAGTATATAAATATATATATATATATATATATATATATATATACACACAGAGTGTATAATATGCTAAAGGAAAATGCTGCCCAAGATACAGAAACCTTTACAAATGCACTCTATGAGCACCTACAAGGATGCATGGATCGTGCCATCCTTAGCAAAACCCAAGACTCACTCCTCTAAGAGAAGGAAACCAGTTTGGTGGACCCCTGCAATAAACAGGCTATACAACAGAAGGAGGAAACTAGTTCAGAAAAAAAGCAAATCCCAAGAAGGAAAGACATCCCTGATCAGTATCAGTAAGAAACTAAGGTCCCTCATGAAATCATCCAAGGCTAACTTGGAAAGAAAAATAGCCAAGGATTCAAAAGATAACCACAAAGCCTTCTTTAGCTATGTTAAGAATCTAAGTGGCAACTCACAGAAATGCACTGAACTAGTGTAAAATAGCACAAAAAATATACTGAACCTACTGATATTGCCAACATCCTGGCAGATAGGTTCAGTGCAAACTTCACCCCCTCTCACCTCCAAAAGGGCCCACAACAATATCGGAAACATGTAGTGTCCCAAAAATCACAGACACACAGGTGAAAACAGCCCTTTCAAAAGCCAAAAACACAGCGTCAATGGGACCAGATGGTGTCCCAGGCTGTGACTTGCATGAACTACAGAACGAACTAACCCCCCACCTAAACTTGCTGTTCAAACTCAGCCTCTCCACAGGCTATGTGCCCATAGAATGGTGCACAGCAACGGTTATTCCTCTCCACAAAGGAGGGGCCACAACTGACCCTGGTAACTATCGCCCCATAAGCCTGATTAGCCTGGTCTGGAAGGCTATGGAGTGCATCATCATGGAACTCATTAAAAAAGACATTGGGAACCTCCAAACACTTGACCCGACCCAGTTCGGCTTTGTTAAGGGCAGATCATGACTACTAAACCTGGTTGACTTCTTCGAGACAGTCACCAAGGCCATAGACAAGGGAAAGGTGGTTCACACAGCCTACCCTGACCTCGCCAAGGCTTTCGACACCATTCCCCACTCAGGTATTACAGAAAAACTCACCAGCCTGAACATAAACCCCTACGTCATGAGATGGGTTGCCAACTGGCTTACAGACAGAACTCACACGGTAAGAATAGTGGGCTCCAGGTCCAACTCTAAACAAGTCACAAGTGGTGCCCCGCAAGGCTCGGTCCTGGGACCCCTACTGTTCGGCATATACTTCTCAGAAGTACAGGCAAACACAGGAAGACTATGGCTAACCAAGTTTGCCGATGACTGCAAACTGGGAGCCATAATTGACTCTCCGGCTGACACGGACATCCTCCAAAATGGCCTTACTGAGATGGACACCTGGTGTCAAAGTCATGGCCTCAAGCTAAATGCCAAAAAATGCATAGTCATCCCGTTTGGGAAAAACAAAACACCCATGAATTACCACATAGGTGGCAGCCCCCTTAATACAGAAGAGGTAATAAGAGATCTGGGGACCCAGGTAGATAGTAATCTCTCCTTTGACAATCATATTGCCAAAGTAGTTAGGAAATCCTTCTATGTGGCCCATCTAATTACTAAAGGGCTCGCATCTAGAAATAAAGAGGTTATAGTGCCCCTCTACTCATCACTCATTAGACCCATCATAGAGTACAATGCCCCATTTGGGATGTACCTCACAAGACACTTCCAACAGCTGGAAAGACCACAAAAGTACCTCACTAAGAGGATTACTGGCCTCAAACATATGTCCTATGCAGCCCGACTGAAAAAACTCCGGCTGTACTCAGTGGCATATTGCTTACTCAGAGGTGATCTCTGCCTGACTTACAAAGCCATGTCCAACTCAGAATTGATGGACATGCTCCACCTAAAGAAATCCAAGTCACTGCAAGCCAAGCACTCTAGTGAGCTAAACCTCGCCACAACAATAAATAGAACATGCTGGAGGGATAGATTCCTGTCACAGAGACTCCCCATGCTTTGGAACAAAATTCCAAATTACATCAGGCAGAGCCCCTCACTAACACTCTTCAAGAGAAACCTTGACGAGTGGATGGGTAACAGAAAATACACCCCTGGGATCACTTCATTGGCTCTGCTTGACAGAGGATCAGTTAATTAATCAATGGGGTGGAGAAAGCCGACACACTCTGGCTAGGCTTATAAATGCCCTCAGGCAGATAGCCTACTACCTACCTATGAACCTATGAACCTATGTTACACCTTCCACTTTAATCTCCTTCCACTGTACTGGATATAGAGGAATCCCCTCCTTGGCAGCTTTGTTTGCTGCTGCATCTGCTATGGGATTACCAATAATGTGAAGATTACTGTCTCTTGCTTGATGTGCCTTTACCTTGTAGATGCTCCATTTATTTCTGTTTTAACTTCCACCCTAAGTCATTTAACTTCTAAGTCCATCAGAGCTTCTACAATTCCCCTTTCCTTTCTTATGTTACATGACTATCCAGCCAGTTCAGTGCTTCAAGATTTAGAAATCTGTTGCTATGTTTTTTTTCTTTTTAATTGTTTGCCAATTCACAAGTGCTTGGGCAGTGAAACAAAAATATTATAATTATTAATATAATGATAGACTTTAAATATTATGCTGCTACTACCAGCTATAGGTATATTGAACAATTCTGGGTTTGTTAGCATGATATGGTTCTGCAAAAATAAAGTTTTGTTACATCTGTATCACTGACATTTTAGATACTTAGTTTAGACATAGGAATGCCACACTTCTGAATGTCATGCTCAGGCTTTAATTTAACGTCTTCCACTCCATTCTATCAGTATCTGACATGCCATTTTTTATTATTATTATTATTATTATTATTATTATTATTATTATGTATACAAAGAGCTACATTTTCCTTTGTGACTTACCTGTTATCCTGACTCGCCAGTGCTCAGCTCTGGAATCTTCTGATTAGAACCTTAAATCTTTGAGACACAATCACTTAATGAAAACAGTACACTGAAGAAGAAAGTTCACTGACAACTTCTGGACTGCTCATCTGTGACCTTGCAGATTTTACCCATTAGCTGTATTCCAAACATCTCTTCTACTCTAATCAGCTATGATGTCATTTCCATTGTTGAGCAAAATAATTTATAGTGTAAATTTTGAACAGGAGACATTAGGTTCATAGGTTTATAAGTTAATACTAAGAATATGGCCAAGGAGACCATCTGGAAGATCAGTCATGTCACCTAAAGATAGTGGGTGATTAATAATGTCCCCTTTAAAGATCCCCCTCCATATCCCTAATGAAAATTTGTGATCATTCATCCACAAAACTCAAAGACACTGGAACACAGACATGATGTAACACCTATATGTTTTTTTAAACACCTTTACTGAAGTATCACTTGTGACACAGGCAAATGAACATTTATATAAAAGTAATCAAACCATATTAACAAGTTCACATTTACAAACATTATATATCATATATTGTTACATGTTATATAACCTAAGGAACATTACATAAATTATTCAATTCCTGAATTCTCTTAAACCTCAGTCCTCCTCCAAAACATTTTTCTGCATGTATTGTTCCAACAATTTCCATTTTTTCTTTGTAATTTGCTCCTACCCTTTTCTAAAGATCCTACCTCCTGATATTTTATCTCTGTTATAATATTCACTACTTCAAGTATAGTTGATTTAGATACTGATTTCTATTTTCTAGTAATTACTTTTTTTGCAGCCACCAGAATTAAACTTAACAAGACATTACTATGTCTAGGCAATCCAGATCCTATATCCCAGCTAAAAAAAAAATAAATAATTTCCTTAGTTACACTCATTTGCTCGCCCAGTATTCTTGACAGAGTATTCTGCAGGAAATTTTTAAAGTCTGCCAACTCATTACACTCCCAAAAGAAGAAAGTCTCCTTAGCCTAGCTTGCAGAATTTCTAAACAGCTTGCCGATGACTTTTTAACACCTTCATTGAATTGTCACTTAAGACATAGTCAAATATACTTTTATATAAAAGAAAACAAACCATGTTAACACATTCATAGTTACAAACAATATACATCACACATATTCTTTTGTACAATAATCATTAGTCCAACATTACATAAATTGCTCAATTCCTGCCTTCCGTTAAACTTCAATCCTCCTCTAAAACACTATCCTGCATGTTTTGTTCCCACAATCTCTTACCCATTTCTATGTAATTTGCTTCAAATTTTCCTAAAGATCCCATTTCCAGTTCTTTTATCTCTGTTACAATGTTCACTACTTCAAATACATTTGGTTTAAAATTTGCTTTACATTTTCTAGTAAATGCTTTTTGGCAGCCACCAGAATTAAACTTAACCAGACTTTACAATGTCTAGGCAGTTCAGATCCTGTATCCCAGCTCAAAAAATCATTTTCTTAGTTACAACCATTTCCTAACCTAATATTTCTGACAGAGTACTCTGTAGGGAATTTTTATAGTTTGCCAGCTCATTATACTCCCAAAACATATGTCTCCACTTATCTCTTTCTTCCTCATCACACCTCCAACATTTGCCATCTACCCGAGGCAACATTTTTTAGACTCTTCTTGAGGTATAAAAGTATCCATGCAAACACTTCCAGATAAAAATTTGTAATCTCCTAGAGTTTGTTGCATACTTGGGGATCATACATATATACTCCCATTGTTTCTTTGTGAATTACATATCTAATCTCTCTTCCTAATATTTCCTGACCTCTTCTGACTGAATCTTATAGTTATCATGTAATATTTTATATACCCTACTAATTTGCCCGTTCAATTCTCAGTTAGAGCGTCTTCTGTGTAGCGACATGCGTGAATGGGCATTCCTTCGTTGAAGGTTGTGTGTTAGGCCCGGCAAGCCAGTATGTAAAAATCTACTGCCAATCATTAGTGGACCAGAGTTCTGCTGTGGTGACCCCTAACCGGGAAAAGCCGAAAGACACAAACAAACAAACTAATTATCCCTTTTTAACAGCAGCTTCTGTTCTTGATTCATCTAAAAACTCAACCAGTGCAGGTCTTTAATTTAGGATTCCCCATCCCTTTCTCTTTGTCTATACTCGGTTACCAATCCATGATAGGGGAAGGAAATCACTAACCTGCAATCTAAGTGTCTTCTTGGCCTCTTCACATTGTATTACCTTTCCTTCTCTAATAATTTTTTCCCAATACATTGGTTCCTTTGCCAGCTTCCTCCAATAAATTCTAGCCCCCTCTTGTCTATTCTCTGTACCTCTAATTGCAGTCATCCCTATCGGCTGAACATCCTTTCTCTATTTCCGTGTTGGCTTAGTTTTTAGTATACTTTCTGTTACTTTATAAATACAATATTCTGTATGACTGTTGTTATTCTCCTTAAGGATCTGCATCCAAAATCCCATTCATAGGATCATAGGAGGTTACTAGGCTAATGGCCCTGGGACCCTTCCAAGCCTAGCCAAGAGTTTATCCCCAAAACGAGACCTCAGTCAGCACCTGTCACCCCTGTCAGTGAGGGACACAGGTGGAACCCCTGAGACAAATTTGTGGTTTCCCATCCACTCATCACGGTTGCCCTTGAAGAGGGTCAGCGAGGTGCTCTGCTTGACGTGTATGGGAAGTCTATTCCAGAGAAAGGGTGGCCTCTGAGAGACAAACCTGTCTCTCCACCAAGTTTTGTTGATGTCACATATTAGATTCAGGCCTTTTGAGCATGTAGTGTGTGAGGAGTTGGACTTATGGATATGGAGCATCTCTAATAGGGCAGGGTCCAAGATTGTCTTGTAGGCAAGACACAGATCACCCCTGAGCAATCTGTATGATACCGGGTAGAGTGATAGTGATTTGAGCCCGTCTGCATAGCACAGGTGTTGGAGGCCATGCATTCTTTTTGTGAGGTATTTCAGTGACCTTTCCAGTTGGTGCAGATGCTCGGAGAGGTATATCTCAAACGGGATGCAATCCCTTTCTTATGAGATGAACCAAGTAAAAAGGCTTTTCTGACCACTGACTTTACATGATGGTCAAATGTGAAGTTATTATCAACCTGAATGCCAAGGTGTCTCACAACAGGTTGTGTGCTTAATGGGTTGCCATTGATGTGGTAATCAATAGGGGTCATGTTTTTGCCAAATGGTATGATGATACATTTTTTTGCATTTAGCTTGAGGCCATGACTTTGGCACCAGTCATTAGTTGCTGTGAGACCCTCTTGCAATATGTTAACATAATTTGGGGAGTCAATGACAGCACCCAACTTACAGTCATCTGCAAACTTGGTCAGCCACAGGCCCTTTGTCTTTGCCTGGACCTCTGAGAAATAGATGCTAAACAGTACAGGTCCCAGGACAGATCCCTAGGGAACTCCACTAGTGACAGGTCTGCTATCGGAGGTGGAGGTGCATATTTTGACTTTGAGGGTTGTTGGCTGATAATAATAAAAGAGAGCAAATTATCATATGTGTGCTCTGCTCTTACACTGACGTCATTGGTGTGGAGAGGTCAAGAGAGGTGACATGACCATGTGCATTATAATAAAGGAGGAAGCGAGGGTTGTTCCCCTCTTCCATTTTTAACCAGATTGATTGCCTTCATGTGTGTTTATTTACCTCTGTAATGTATGTTTAATCTGACTTTCTTACCCTTAAGATGATACCGCCAACAGGTTATGGGCCCAGGAGGGAAGTAGGAAGCTGATGGCATAGACTATGTTTCGACGGAGATGAGAAAAATTACGAGTTGTGGGAGACAAAGTTTCTGGGACACCTGCGCTTGCTAGGGCTGAAAGATGCCATTTTATGAAATGTGCAGCAGGACGCAGAGGACGACGAGAATGAGGAGGAAGGCGACGACAATGCTGAGAAAAATGAGAAGGTACATGCAGAACTAATACAGTTCTTAGACGACAAAAGTTTGTCCCTTATCATGAGAGAAGCTGCAGATGAAGGTAGAGAAGTGCTTCAGATCCTGAGAGACCATTATGCCGGGAAAGGGAAGCCATGGGTAATTAGCCTATACACCGAATTAACAAGCCTCTTGAAGGCCATCAGTGAAAGTGTCACAGACTATATTATTAGGGCTGTAACGGACATTATGGCACTTAGAAATGCTGGGGAGAAGCTCAGTGATGGATTACTAATTGTGATGATTCTGAAAGGGTTGCCTGAAACTTTTAAACCATTTGCAGTCGACATCACACAAGATGATAAGTTGAGCTTTGTTGAGTTCAAAACAAGATTAAGAAGCTATGAACATATTGAGAAATTTAATGCCAATGTAAGTAATGATAATGTGATGAAAGCAAGTGGCCTTGGGGAAAGAGTAAAAGCAGAGATTATATGCTATAGCTGTGGCCAAAAGGGACACAAGGCACGAGAATGCCAGTGAGAATATAAAGACCAGAATCAGTGGTGTAGTTTGTGTAAAAACTCTAGCCACAGGGACAGTAACTGTAGACGAAAGAAGAAAGACAATGTGAAACAAGCAACTGACGCGGATGATCACACATTTGTCTTCAGAATAAATGAGCATCAAATTCATGAATTAAAACAGAAGGGATTAATGGTGGACACTGGTGCCACGTCACACATAATTAACGACCTGAAAAAGTTTAAATACTTTGATGCAACTTTCCAACCGGGGGAACACATTGTGGAATTAGCTGATGGAACGAGAACCAGTGGGGCTGCACAGAAGAGAGGTAATGCAGAGGTATGGCTGCTAAACACAGAGGGGGGCAAAGTAAAGGTGATCATGACTTGGGTGCTGTATATCCCGACATATCCACAAAGCATTTTTTCTGTTAAGGCAGCAATGTCCAGAGGGGCCTCAATCAACTTTAAACAAGGCCGGGACCAACTCATTTATAAAAACGGCACTAGGTTTGACATAATTGAGTGTGATAGACTCTATTATTTAGACACATACAATGAAGAAAACGATAGTGAGATACATTATGATGAATCTCAGAGCTGTTATGACATTCAAGCATGGCATAAAATGCTTGGTCACTGTAATTTCAAAGATGTGCCAAAATTAGAACAAGTGGTAAAAGGAATGAAAATTAAAGGTAAAGTTGAGAGAGCTAACCTAGATTGTGAAACCTGTATGCAAGGGAAATTTGTACAGAGCAGAAACAGAGAACCAGATGCAAGAGCAAATGTTGTGTTTGATCTAGTCCATACTGATTTAGCAGGCCCAGTTGAGCCAGTAGCAAAAGATGGCTTTAAGTACACTTTAGCATTTACTGATGACTACTCGGGTGTAATATTTGTCTACTTTCTGAAAGCCAAGAGTGATACAGTCAAGGCAACTGAAAAGTTTATTGCAGTTTCAGCCCCTTATGGGAAGGTAAAGTGTTTCAGATCAGATAGTGGCACTGAGTTCATGTCGAAAGACTTTTAGTCACTATTGAGTAAAAATGTTATAAGACACAAAACATCCGCACCTTATTCTCCCTATCAGAATGGGACAGCAGAGAGAAATTGGAGAACACTGTTCGAAATGGCAAGGTATATGTTGATAGAGAGTGACTTACCTAAAGAGTTGTGGACATATGCAGTAACGACTGCTGCTTTTATTTGCAACAGATGTTACAACAGGCGTGTGGGCCAGACCCCATTCTTCATGCTAACAGGGAAGAAACCTGATCTTTCAGGGATGAGGGAATTTGGATCAGTGTGTTATACATACAGACAAGATAAAAAGAAGTTAGACCCAAGATGTGAAAAGGGGATCTTTGTCGGATATGATAAAAACAGCCCATCATATCTAGTCTATTATTCTGACACAAGAAGGGTCCTTAGACACAGGTTAGTCAAGTTCTTTACTAAGAATGTAGCTGAATGCCAGATACAGACAGACCCAGAAGTGATGGATGAAGATCTTAATACCAAAAGAAGTGTGCATGTTAAGTCAGAATCAAAAGCTGATAGTCAAATTACAAAAGAAATACAAGTGAATCGCACTGAATCTATAATGAATGAAGGAGACACAAAAATAAGGCAAGAAGAGGAAAGGCAGGATACACACTACTCTAAGAGAGAGAGAAAACCACCTGCATACTTGTACTTGAAGGACTATGAGTGTAAAGTTGAAAATGACGATTATGTGACAGTTAATGTTGACTATTGTTACCGATTAATATGAAACACACAGTACAGCTTTAAGGAAGCCATGACTTTGTCTAACTCAGAAAAGTGGGTCAAAGCCATGAAGGAGGAACTTAAGTCTTTAAAGGAAAACAACACATTTACACTCACCACACTACCGGAAGATAAAAATGCAGTGGGGGGCAGATGGGTTTTCACTGTAAAAGACAATGCAGATAATACTGAGACTTACAAGGCTAGATATGTAGCTAAAGGCTACAGTCAAGTCGCTGGTATAGATTATAATGAAACATTTGTACCAACTGCGAGTATGACATCTGTATGCAGTCTAATGCAGATGGCAGCTCAGTACAATTTAGAATTGCACCAGATGGATGTACAAACAGCCAATTCACATGCTCCTATTAACTGTGAGGTGTATATCGAGCAACCTGAAGGTTTGGAAAAGAAATCAAATAATAATGAAAAATTGGTGTGTAAACTGAATAAGTCATTATATGGATTGAAACAATCAGGGTGTAACTGGAACAAAATGTTGCACGATTATTTTTGTGAAAATAGTTTTATCCAAAACCTCGCAGACCACTATGTACACACTAGACAAGCTGAAAATGAGAAAACAGTCCTAATTATATGGGTTGACAATCTCATTACAGCAGCTAGTGTCAATGAATCACTAAAAGATGTAAAGGAAATGCTCAAAGCTAAATTTAAAATGAAAGATTTGGGAAAGCTAAGAAATTTTCTAGGCATTGACTTTACCCAGAACAGTGGTGAAGTAAAGATGAACCAAAAGAGGTACATCACGAAAATTCTTGAGAAATTTGGTATGTCTAATTGTAAAGTAAGAAGTACCCCTTCCGAACAAAAAACAAACTTTGAATGTGACAGTGAATCTACAGATCCAAGAAAATATCGTGAGCTTGTGGGTAGTTTGACATATGTTATGACAAGCATGAGACCTGATCTTAGCTGGATTGAATATTTGTCACAACTGAGTGAATCTCATTTAACTCTAGCCAAACACGTGTTAAGATACTTAAAAGGTACATTTGACAGAGAGCTGTGTTACAAGAAAAGTGAAGGGAAACTTCAGCTTATAGCATCCAGTGATGCAGATTGGGCAACAGATCAAAACAACAGATGTAGTACAACAGGTTATTGCTTTAGCCTCAATAGAGACGGGCCTATTATTTCATGGAAATCAAAGAAGCAACAAACGGTAGCTTTATTTACATGTGAGGCAGAGTACATGGCATTGGCAGGAACAACACAGGAGAGTTTGTACTTTGTGCAGCTGTTGAGTGGAATGGATGGAGAGTGCAAGTATGCGCCAGTAACAATATTTGAGGACAATCAAGGAGCAATCGCTTTGTCGAAGAATCCAGTAAGTCGACAGAGATGTAAACATGTTGACATTAAGTATCATTTTGTCAGGTCAGCACTAAATGATGACAAAATAAGCATTGAATATTGCCCGACAATGGACATGGTTGCAGATATCTTTACTAAACCTGTTACAAAATCGAAGATTGAAAAGTTTATGTATTACATATTTGGAATGTGAAGGAAAAGTTATCCAAAAATATGTTCTTAAAATGTATTTGTATACAAAGTAAGAGCAAGTGAAGGTGTTGGCTGATAATAATAAAAGAGAGTGAATGATCGTATGTGTGCTCTTACACTAAAGTCGTTGGTGTGGAGAGGTCAATAGAGGTCACATGACCATGTGCTTTATAATAAAGGAGGAAGCGAGGGTTGTTCCCCTCTTCTGTTTTTAACCAGATTGATTGCCTTCACGTGTCTTTAATTTCCTCTGTAATGTATGTCTAACCTGACTTGCTTACCTTAAGATGAGACCACCAGCAAGGGTCCTGTCAGTGAGCCAGTTGGCCACCCACCTGATGAGATAGGGATTTACGCAAAGTTGTGTTAGCTTTTCTTTGATGCCCAAGTAGGGGATTGTGTCAAAAGCCTTGGCCAAGTCAAGGTAAGCTGTATGTACTGACTTTCCCCTCATCCAGGGATTGGTGACAGTCTCAAAGAATACAACCAGGTTCAAAAGGCAAGATCTGCCCTTGACGAATCTGACTTGGGTTGGGGTCAAGCGTTTGGAGACTGCCTATGTCCTTGTTTATGAGATCCATAATAATACGCTCCATGGAGTTACAGATCAGACATGTCAAGCTAATGGGGCGACAGTTTCCAGGGTCAGTAGTGGCACTACCTTTGTGCAAGGGGATGACAATGGCAGTTCTCCACTCTTCTGGAATGAAGACAGTACTTAGGCTGTGGTTGAATAGGGTGCTCAATGGAGAAGCCAGGTCTTGCTGGAGATGGTGCAGAATACATCCTGGGATACCATTAGGTCCCATGGAAGCTGTATTCTTTGCCTTGGAAAGGGCCTGTAACACTTAATCTACAGATATGTGAGGTGCGGGACAAGTATTAGGGATGTCGAAAAGGCCTTTGGTGGGACAGGGGGTGAATTTTGCACTTTACCTATCTGCTAGCAGGTTGGCTAAGTCAACAGAATCAGTGAAAGTGATACTGTTAAGTACTAATTCAGAACAAACTTGGGTTTTGCCACAGAGGTTCCTGACATGACATTCTTTTCTTATTTCATGAATTTCCCCCTGCTTCATCATCATTCCTTTCCACTTTGAACTGTAGCTTTGTCCTTGTGTTATGTATAACAGCTTTAATCATAAAACACTAATATAGCTCTTCAGATCAGGTAATCCTAAACCTACTTGTTTTGTTGGGAGGATCACCTTATCCCACTTGACCCTTGTCCTCTTTCCCTCCCAGATGAAATCCTTCAACTTCTCCTCTTAATGATAAAAATATACCTGACCTGTGTATAAAATTAAAGGGACTAAAAACATTTTACTGCTTGTATCCTGCTATCCATATCCATAGACAAAAACTTCCACTTTCTCAGTTTTTGTATTATCTTTTGTTTAGTCTCTTCCCACATATCCATAGCTGAATCCTTTTTAATGCATGCTCTTAAATACCTCATTTTATCTTGCCCCCATAAATATAGGTATTGCTGGACCAGT
Organism: Protopterus annectens; assembly: GCF_019279795.1. Classification (NCBI taxonomy): domain Eukaryota; kingdom Metazoa; phylum Chordata; order Ceratodontiformes; family Protopteridae; genus Protopterus; species Protopterus annectens. The sequence continues at coordinate 864,583,907 of NC_056735.1, forward strand.
TCATATGTAGGTACATAGTTTATAGATATAGCCTTTGTTTTATCTTTATCAATTTTATACTCTCCAAAAAAAAAAAAACAGAACTTTCTCAGAATATTCCAGAACAGTGATATGTCCTTTTCTAGTTTCATTAGGTACAAAATAATATTATCTGCAAATAAAGCCAATTTTTCTTAAAACAAAACACACCAATTATAGCCTTGAATTATATACTTGAATTTCTAAGTCCCTTATTTTCTTTGCCAGTGGTTCTAATTATAACACAAATAACAAAGGGGAAAGAGGACACCCCCTGCCTGATTCCTCTGGTCAGGCACAACTTATAAGAGAGAAACCCTCCCACTTTGATTTTTGTCTTCAATCATGAAGCAATACCTCTAATTTAACAAACAGATATTTTCCAATTACTCGAGCTTTCAGGATAGCAGGAGCCCTTTAACAGGAGCTGGTTTTAAAGAATGTTAGGGCAGTATTCTGCTTGATATGAAAAGGGAGCCCATTCTTGAAATGAGGGATACTTTGGTTTAATATCTGCCATGCCAGCTAGTATTATTAATATGGTGACTTAGTTTCAGGTCTCTAGAGCTGGTGCTTCCTTTACCAATGTATTTATTTAAGTGAAGAAATTCAGACAGGATGTTATCATTCCTAGCATGGAAGGCTGATCAGAAATCACCCCTCAGGAGCATATATGAAACTCAATAGAGGGAGAGGGCTCAGAGTAACTAAGAGTACTAAGACTTGAAATCTTTTAGGTGAGGAAACATTAAAGTCTTTTGTGTTGGTTTAGGTGCTTAGTGAAGTACAAGCTAAAGGGTGCATTATATTTAATAACAGGCCTTATTAGGAATGAATAAAGTGGGACCATGACTTCTTGGGATGTTGAGAAGATACTCCAAAGAATAAACTGTGCAAGGTAGAAGGATTTTCTACCCATGACAGAGACGTGATGGCCAAAGGATGGTTTGTTGCCAGTATAGGTATGCAAATTTCTGATGACTTGGTCCAATCTAAGTGGAATATTATCAATGTTATCAGTTCATAGATCCATAGGTGTATACTAAGCTTATGACCACTGGGGCTTTTATAAGCTAAGCCAAGCATCCAAACTGTATCCCACAAGTGTATGTACCTTAGAGCTTATTTTAAGGGGTATATGTAAGCTATTACAAAATTTACAGGATGCCTTTGTCCATTAGAGACATCGGTGCTAGTCCGGGGCTGTATGTATGATTTCTCATCTGCTTGTCTAGCTTTCTCTTGGGTAGGGTTAGGGAACAGCTCTGCTTTACAGCCTGTACCAGAGAAGAGGAATTCTCTGAGACACATACCTGTCCCTCCAATGTGTATGATATGCAGTTGTAATGCTAAATTTATCAAAGGCAATTATACTGCAATTTTCAACACTGAAGCTAAGTACACCAAACATTTGTCTGGTGTAGCCCTTGCTGCAGAACTTGAATATCAGAAAGGGATTTGATAATTGCTGTGAATTTAAAGATTTTAACAAACCTGGTTAACCATAGTCACTTGATATCAGCTTTCACATCAGTGAAGTATGTACCAAAGAGGAAGGTCCCAGGACTGACCACTGTGGAGCACCACTGGTGACATTCCTCTGTCTAGAACAAATACCCCTGACCTTAACTGCATGGTTTCTGTTCCAGAGCTAATTATTTATCCAGAAAAATATATTAATGCTGAGCTGGGAAAGTTTATTAATAATCCTAGCATGGAGCAGAGTAGCAAAGGCCTTGGCAAGGTCTAGGAAGGTATTGTGGACTGGATGCCCTTTATCCATGTCCATAATAATCCATTTGAATAACTCATCTAGGATGAACAGACATGTTCAGCCTTTTACAAAGCTGAGCTGATGTTTGTACAGTGATATAAGATCTTCTGTATTGTTCATTAGTTTGGTAATAGTACAGTGCATTGTCTTGCAAATAATGTTAGTGAGACTAATAGGCCTTTAATTTTCAGGATTAGTAGAGAGACCACTTTTAGACTGAGTCATAAAAATAGCCATTCCTCACACCTCGGGGATGTAACCAGTGAAGAGACTAAGGCTGAATAATTGATGGAGGGACATTGCTAGGAGGGAGTTAACATTTCTTAGCAGACAGCCAGAGGATATTGTCATAATCAATGGAAGAGGTACATTTAATTTTGGAAGCACTAAAGGACTTGGCCCTTTGTGATTTCAAGAGTGAAGGTGTGAGGGGGGATATTTTTCAAGTGCTACACAACATCTGTGTCACAGTTCATAAACTTCTTTTGAAGCATCTATTAAGGGTCCAGATTCCAAAATGTTTTTTATGCTTAGGACAAAGTAACTAATAAGACCATGATTCAGAAAGCAAGCTAGCATGTATTCCTGTACAGTTTATGCAAATGAAGAAGCACATAGACATGCTGGGGCAGACACATTACACCCCTATTCCGAAAGAATTAGTGCTGGCTCAACTCAGATCTTGGATTAACAGAGCAAGTGTAAATTAGTGCAATAGTTCTGAGAATTCAAGCTTGCTTGCTTACATACTCCCTGCAATGCCATCAGGACAGTGATCACATTCTTAACAAGTTGCAACCTGAGTCTTGAGAAAAACATAGCAATGTATTTTGGGGTGTTTATACAGTATATAGTGGATATATACACAGTAGGTACCAGTCCTCTGTAATTTTTAGACAAATGGATATGTTTTTATGGGTAGTGGTTTATATAGTATGGTCTGTATCTTTTCTTCTCTTGCATTACTCCAAACTGACATAAATGTACATAGTTTTTCTGTCTGTGTAAATATGTATGATTGTGTTTGTTGAAAAAGCCATATAACCAACTCTACAAATGTCTCTGTATCGATATTCCTGTTAGCCATTTTGTTTCCTTAAACCCGTTGTGCCACACTTGAGGTTTCTTAGGTGGTTGTTAGTCTAATTAGAACAGAAAACTCGTTCATCTACCTACTTAACTGAATAAAGTACTTGAAACTTCAACAAGGCATCTTTATTCCTCCCACAGGGAGGGTATCAGAGAGAGAGTATTCTAGATCTGCAAGCTAAGGTGATTTTATCTGGACTAATCCTTTTCTACTCTGTTTCTTGTTAGTCCTGCCACCCTTTGGGTCACAGTTGGGTACCAGACCTGAGTTGAGCTTTCTGGATTACCTGTTTTTTCCCCCTCCTTTAACTAGGAGACTTACACATCATCAAACATATGCATACCCAGACATTTCTGGACTTCATCAATACAATCTCTCTGAACCAGTTAGTATGCACACCAACCACGGGCAATAAAATCCTGGACTTGGTCCTTAACAAAATGGACAGCTTTGTTCCCCACCCATTCTAACTTCATCCCTGGTCATATCAGACCACAGATCAGTCACATTTACCATAAGATTGAAGCCGTAAGTATCGTTCAGTACCTCATATTCAGAAATTATGCCAAAGCTAATCTAGTAAAACTGAATGATGACCTAGCTAAATTCAAATGCCCCTTCCATCTTGATCACCACACTGATTTTTCCTTTACTGCTGAATTTTAAGGTCATGTAAATAGCTGCATAGATCCAGTTGTCCTTCTCAGAAGTAAATACAATACCCCCTGTTGTGGAACCCTAATATAAACAGACTCTATAATAAATTTTAAAAAAAAAATCACGTTGCAAGCAAGACTAAATTTAACTCTCAAGATGTCAATAATACTCTTGCTAAGTTTAACAAGGAACTTTGGACCTAAGCAAATCAACCAAAGCCAGATAAGAGGTTAGAATAGCCACCCAGGTGAAGTATAACCATAAAGCCTTCTTAAGCTTCGTTAGAAATATCAGAAACAAAGTTCAGCACTGCGCAGAGCTAGATAGAAAATTGTAAGTTCATTCTTGGTTTAGCAACTATGGTCCCAAGAGATCGGAGCAACAAATAAATGTCCCAGCATATCTTTGTTCTGCCTGCCTCTGGGTTATTCATATGCAAAATATAAGGGCTAACAACTACTATGGGCCTCTAAGGCTAGGTATTTTAACTCATTACAGCTGAGTGATGCCTCCAAGTGCTTCTGCAGTTACATCCTACTGACACCGCTAGGCATCAAATACTGCTTGTTCATATTTACATTAATAATTTCAAACCTATGCTACATACAAAGTATTAAAATATTTCATCTTAAAGCTCATGCAGTGGGATACTCAACTGTTTTAGTATTTGACCTCTGTCTCATGCAGGTAAAGAGATATTCATTGTTGTTCATGAAATATTTAATTATATTGCATTAACTTTCATATTTTTCTAAATATCTTGACAACCAAATAGCACAAACAGAAGTATTTAGCTTCACCTGGAAGCTCACAGCAAGATGAACAAAATGATGCTGATAGTATGTGTGTAACTTGGGTAGTTGCTGAGATATTGTAAGTTGTTTACAAAATATTACAAACTTAATAGATACTGTCAGATGCTCTCACAGCTGTACCCTAACCTGTAAAATAAATAACCCTTTTAAACTGAAAATAATTTAGCTGCAAGTCCATGGTGGTGGTTTTTATTATGGGGTGAGGGTGTCAATATCCTGTTTGGTATGTGGGTCAGACAAAACGAAAGGTTAAAGTATGAATTTTGGAACATTTGGATGATATTAGGAATAAAAACATGAAAAATCTGGTGACAGAACAGTTTGTAACGAAACATCAGGGGTCAGATTCTGAGCTCTTTTTCAGCGTGTCAGTACAACCTTTTTTACCTAGGGGAGGTGATGTTCTTAATAAATTAAGGGAATTGGAGATGAAAATGATTTTAAATTATAGAACTTTAAGACCTGGGGTTTGAATCAAGAAGTTCATTTGTGTATTTGAATGTAGGTTGATTAATAATGGGAAATGTATATTTATATTTAACTTTAATTTACTATATTTAACTTACTAACTATTCAAACAGTACTTAATTAATTGATTGTTTGATTGTGTGATTAACTGGGTTCTATCCTGTATAAAAAAAAAAGTAAGAAAAGTCGTGATGTCATATCCTGGGAATGCAAATAACCGAGGTACAATATGTGTTAATAAAATCTAATGCGATTTGTGGATTTTATTATTTTTTTTTTATTTATTGTCAATTTTTTGTTGGTGTAACATGTATGAAGGACTACTTCACCAGACCTTCAGTTTCTGACAGACAACTCAAACATTTTTCACTTTTTAAGTACATTTTTGCAGCTTTACTGTTTTAAATGTCTAGAGTTGGAGGCTGATATTTAAATATATGTAGCCATATATGCTTATAAAACTCTATGTGAAGATATTGGACACTGTCATCTGTGCTAGTATGTCTGGCTGGAGTTTTGTACATAATTTCAGATTGACCTGTGTGTTGTATGGTAGCATGACTAGCTAAGATATTTGTAAATGAGTTCTTACATGTTGATTGATACTCTGTTTGTACAGCATGTTTAAAGAGTTGAACAGTGTTCTTTTACATTTATAACTGTGCATGTTTGTGAAGGTGATTCTAAATGTAGGCTGTCTCAGAGTCAGCTGGTCAGCTGCTCTACAGACAATGTCATCAGAATGTTTCCAGTTGCTCTGTGTTTACTTTCAGAGACTGAAAGACAGGAAGGAAATTTAATAAACAGCTGTCTGTTGATTTTCAAACAGTGAAATGAAAATAAGAACTGGAACAATTGAGACAATTAATATAGTCTATAAAAGAGCCTGCTAAAGACAGTTGAAGTCAGTTCATAGCTGTTGTTGAGTTGAGTTGTGTTCAGTTCACAGTTCACAGTTATACTGAGCAGTGGATACCCAAAGGACTCACCAAGAACTGTAAATACTTTTGCTCTGCTGTATTATTTAGTTTAGATGAGGGACAGTATTTTTAGTCAGGAAATTATAGCTAATCAGTCAGAGTTTCTTCTAAATGTTGGATTACTATCCTTCAGTCTCAATTTCATTTTCCTGGAGATTGAATTCTGTTTATTGAAATTGCTGTTTTTATATTTTTTAATTATTTTGCTCATTATTAAATATTTCTATTATCTTACATTATGGCGGATCAATTAGTGTATTCTTTAGTGATTTGAGAGTGCTTATACCTGCTTTGATAATTCCCGGGCCACTCCGAAAGCCTGTCGGCTTTAGGTCATTTGCTACCATTTGTTTTAATACCTAACTTTAACAATTGGACACCCCTTTGAAAGGGCATGTAGATGCTCTGGTTATTGGCAGTGTTTTACCATATCATTTGGGGAAAGAAACACAGTTGGAAATCTGTGTCTGGCTTTCCCAGAAGTGTTTAGATGTGTTTGATTCAATTTATTTAAATGTGAGTGTATCAGAGGTTTTAAACTGGGACACATTGCTCTGGAGTGTGTAATAAGGAGTTATATACGGGGTGGACAGAAGTATACAGTCCAATCCCAGGTTATAGAGCATGTTCCTGTTGTGCTCTTAGGGGAAATTGTGAAATATTACTCCTGTTTAAGTGACGGTCTCACACTGGAGTCAATAGTGAGGATTGAAGTTCCTTAGTCACATTATTGGTGGCAGTTTGGTGAAATATTAGCTGGGCATCACATTTTTGGTGGCAGTGGTGCGGGATTTTTAATTGGACTTCAGTAGCCTGTGGGTAGTTGTCATTGAGGAGTACACTCTCGACAGCCACAAGGTAAACATACAGAATTTCAGTCCATCACAGTTTTATTTATTTTTAGTTAGTTAGTCAGGAACAGCAGGCAAAGATGTAGCAGAAGACTATAGTAAGCTGACAAAGAACCAGCTGGCCAAGGAGTGTGAAGCCGGAGGACTGGTGCATGTCAACCTGATTAAGGAAAGAATAACCTCAGCCTTAGTTGCAGCCACAGCTCAGACCAGCCTTTTGAAGGATATCCAGTTTGGTATTGGGGATGTGCAGCCTGCCAAGACAGGACAGTCCACCTATTCTTTGGAGAATTCATATGGAATTAAGGACACTGGAACTAGAGGCTGAGGAGAGAATGCAGGGTCTGGAGGCTGAGGAAAGGCAGAAGCAGCATCAATATGAACTGGAGGCTGAGGAGAGAATGCGACATCTGGAGGCTGAGGAGAAGCAGCATAAATATGAATTGGAGGCCAAACGTCTTGAACTGGAATCAGCAGAGAGACTGAGGTGTTAAGAAGCCAAGGAAAATGAGAGACAGCACCAGCATAAAATAGAGCTTCTTACCCTTTGTGAGGGTCATAGTGGTAATGGGAAAGGGAATAACCGGACCGCAGAAGCTGTAAAGGTCAGTAAGTAAGGTATTTCCTCAATACAGGGATGGGGGTGACCTTGATAGGTTTATTCATATTTTTGAGAAAGTATGTAGACAGTATGATGTCGACCATGAGCTCTGGTTTTGGCTCCTGACTCCCTTACTCCATGGCAAAGCTGTTCAGGCCATGTCAAAACTAAAGTAAAGTAAAGACACTCTGGTTGGTGGCAGCATTTTGCCGTATCATTTGGGGGAAAGGGACACAGCTGGAAATCTGTCAGGCTTTCCCAGAAGTGTTTAGATGTATAAGATTCAATTTATTTATTTAAGTGTGAGTGTATCAGAGGTCTTAAACTGGGTCACATTGCTCCAGTGTGTGTAATAAGGGTTTATATTTGGGGTGGACTGAAGTATACAGTCCAGTCCCAGGTTATAGAACATGTTCCTGTTGTACTCTTAGGGGAAATTGTGAAATATTACTCCTGTTTAAGTGATGGTCTCACATTGGAGTCAGTAGTGAAAACTGAAGTTCTTTAGTTACTGACCCAGGATAGTAGGGGACGTCACATTATTGGTGGCAGTCCAGTGGGATATTAGCCGGACATCACACTCTACATTACCTGGACTACTGGTTACCCTCTTCTTTAATTTCTAAAGTTCAGCACAATAAATATTGGCTTTCTAGTGTTCTCTGGCATTTTTCTTTCTTTCTTTTCTTTTCTTCTTTACAGTGTTAACTATCCTGTCTTATATCTCATAGGAACAAAGAGTATGTAGGCCTTCAGTAATATAAACCTTTGTAGATTACATTAGAAGCGACATTGTTTGCTGACATTTTTTTCTTTTTCGCTCCATACATAGGTAGCACAGTGTTGTGGGGTCTAATCTGCTTTAGAATCCTGCACAGTTACTAATAAGTTGTTGATTGCTAATAATAATGATCAAGCTTATTTCAGGAGCAAAGTGCCTTTGCAGCATAAATATTCCCTACTCGACAGCTTTCTTTGTACCCTTATAACTTAAAGAGTTTCATACATAGCTGCATTTATTTTTAAAGAACTGTTTGCTTTAATTGTAGCCATTGCAAAACCTTCTTTCAAAACAGGACTTTTCTGGGGTCAGTACCAAAGAAAACTGAAAATGCTGTTGGTTTTGAAATCAAAGTGACCCAACTGTGTTTGAAACTGTCACATTTTATGAGTAACTAGACACTGTGAACATCAACCACATGATTTGTTTCCAGTTTTTGTGGATAGGATTTCTGTTGCTGAGTGCAATGAGGTGTTGCTCTGGCTATACAAAATATGCTGACATATAGTAGTCATGGTGACACAGATCAAGGTTATACCTGCATACGTGTGTGTGTGTGTGTGTGTGTGTGTGTGTGTGTGTGTGTGTGTGTGTGTATGTGTGTGTGTGTGTATATATATATATATATATATATATATATATATATATATATATATATATATATATATAAAACACACACACACACACACACACACACACACACACTCAGAGACAGAGACAGTTTATTTCTGGGAAAGTCCAATGGGGAAAAAATTCAGTGCAGGTCCAGAGGAGAAAAGCTCCACTTAGTGATTATAAAAATTAATAATAAATAAACACTAAAAACAGTAACATAGAAAGGAAAAGCAGAAATGTAAAAAGTTAGAAAAGCCAAAAGTCTCAGTGTACAACTGTATATATAGAAATTATGATATAAAATATAATCAGAGTACCAGATCTAATCAGAGTACCAGATAACAGTTATAAACATGGAGAAGCTATTTGCTATGTGTGAGTAGAAATATCAAAGTATGGTAGAAAACATTTTCATTACTATCCAACGCACCTTATGGAAAGAACACACAGAGGACGGAAATTAGTATGACAGAAGGAGGCTGTAAGAATAAGAAAAGAGGGGATGACAGTGCAATGGACAGAGTAGGACACAGGAGACTCATAATGGAACTGTAGGAACAGTGAGAGTAAAAGAACAGGAAGTGAGTAAATAAAGGCATGAACGTAGGGAAGGGCCAGTATAATGAAATAGTGTGCGGTGTGGTAGTTTAGCAGAGAGGATTAAGACTATGAAATCCTAATGAGCTGTGTCCTGTAGTCCTGGATTTGATTCTGTTAGTCTCCTTTTGCCTACTGTTTGATTCTGAGCAAGTCACTTAACTAGACATTGTCTTGGTTCCCCCTGAAAAGAGGCTGCTAAGTCTAGTGGATTTACTCAGTTAAAAGAAATAGTGGAAGTGAAAGGCTAATGGAAATGCTGAGGTAACAGACTGATGTTAAACAGAAAGAGAAATATATACAAGGCTAGCAAGTTAGAGGGACACTTGTGAAAATTTAGCTGGGTTAAGTGGGTTAAGAAACCCAAAACATCCAGCACTAGTTTCTGGCTACGTGAGTGGTACCTAACATAGGATCATAGGAAGTTACTAGGCTATTGGCCCTGAGGCCCTTACAAGCCTAACCAAGAATTTAGCTCATGTTCTAATAAATCAGCACACAATGCCCCTGTCCATCAGGGACACAGGTGGAATCCCAGGGCTGTATTTTCTGTTCCCCATCCAGTTATCCAGATTGCACTTAAAAAGGATTAATGAGGCACACTGCTTAATGTAGAGCGTGAGTCTATTCCACAGAAGGGGAGTCTCTGGGACATAAATCTGTTCTGCCAACAAGTCCTATTGATGCCACAGACCAGGTTGAGGTCGCACGTGTGGGTTACTCGAGTGGAGCTTGATTTGTGGATATACAGCAGCCACATCAAGGCAGGGTCTGAGATTGCTTTGTATGCCAGACAGAGGTTACCTCTGAGGAGCCTGTAGGAAACTGAGTAGAGGGACAGGGCCTTTAGCCTATCTGTGTAGGGCTGATGTTTGAGGCCCTGGATTCTCCTGGTAAGGAACCTCTGTGGTCTCTCCAGCTGCTGCATGTGCTATGTGAGGTACATGCCAAAAGAGGCATTGTACTCAATAATGGGTCTTATAAGGGAAGAATACAGGGATGTTATGACCAACTTGTCCCTGGATGAGATACCCTTACTAATGAGGTGGGCCATGAAGAAAGCTTACCATACAACAGAGGCAATATGGTGGTCGAAAGTCAGTTTGCTAATAACCTGGGTGCCCAAGTCCCTCATGACTGATGGTGTGCTTAGGGACCTTGTTATTAATGTGATAATTTGTGGGGACATCACCCTCCCCAAAGGAGATGATGATGCATTTTTTGGCATTCAGTTTGAGGCCATGTTTCTGGCACCAGTCATTTGTTTGGATGAGACCCTCTTGCAGGATGTCAGCATCACTAGGAGAATTGAAGACAGTGTCCAGCTTGCAGTTATCTGCAAACTTGGACAGCCATAGTCCACTGGTTTTGGCTTGCACCTCAGAAAAGTATATCCCAAACAACAAAGGCCCCAAGACCGATCCCTGGAGTACACCGCTCATTGCAGGTGGTCTGCTTGAGGTGGCTTCCCTTATTCTGACTAGGTGGGTTATATCAGTGAGCCAGTTTGCTACCCATCTGGTAACATACAGATTGATACCTAGTTGAGAGAGTTTATCTGTTATACCTGAGTGGAGTGAGTGGGGAATAGTATTGAAAGCTTTGGCCAAGTCAGGGTAGGCAGTGTGCACCATCTTCCCCTCATCCATGGCTTTGCTGACTGTCTCAAAGAAGTCAACCAAATTTAACTGGCATGGTTTTCCCTCGACAAAACCAAACTGTGTGGGATCGAGTGTTTGGAGGTTGCCAATGTCCTTGTTAATGAGGTCCATGATAATCTGCTCCATGACCTTGCAGATCAGACTAGTTAGGCTGATGGTTCTATAATTTCCTGGATCGGTCGGTGGATGGTCCACCTTTGTGCAAAGGGATGACAGTGGCTGTCCTCCACTCAGCTAGGACAAAGCTGGTACTCAGGCTTTGGTTGAATAAGATGCCTAATGGTGTTGTAAGTTCCTTCCTGAGTTCATGTAGGATGCAACCTGGGATGTTATCGGGTCCCATGGAGGCTGTATTTTTTGCCTTTATGATGGCAGTGATGACTTGCTCTCTAGAGATAAGGGGAGGGGGCAGATGCTGGGGATGTCCTGATTTACTGATGAGGGGACAGAGGGGTAAAGTTTTTATTGAACTTGTCTGTCAGCAGGTTGGCTATAGCAGATCTGGGTGCTTCCTTGAGGTTGCGGACACATGCAAAGAAAACCTTGTGATTGTCTTTAGTAGGTGTGGCCAGTTTGGACTCGACATTTGCTTTGGAGGATTTCACTAGTGCTCTTATTTGCTTGTTCAAGCTAAGGAGAGATTGGTTCCAATTAGGCACCTGCTTCTTCTTGGTCCTGGACAGCAATTTTTTTCCTTTTATTATATAGTTTATTTATTGTAGATGTCCACCAGACAGGTTTACTCTTCCTTGAGAAGGAGGATTTTGTCCTGTTGGGTATACTTAATTCCATGTAGCTATATAAATGTTTGTATAGTACTTTGGTATAGGTTTGGACATATGTGCCCATTCCTATGGGGGGGCTGTGAAGCTGTTTATACCTTCCCTCAGGAGGTTGTAATCAGCTTTGGAGAAGTTTTTTTGTTTGACCCTATCTAGGCTGGGGGGGGGGGGGGTCGGCGGAGATGGTGACTTCAAAAGTGACCTTTTTGTGGTTGAATCTTACCAGGGAGGATGACACTGCAGGGATGCTGCAGTGGTTACTCGTGTTGGTTAATACCAAGTCCAAGACATTTTCACCTCTTGTGGGGATATTGACCAGCTGGTCCAAGGCATTTGCACTGATGAAATCATGGAATCTCTGGGCATTTGTGTTTTGGCATGAGTAGTTTTTCCAGTCTATGGTTGGACAGTTAAAGTCGCCCAGGATCACTGTAAAGGGTTGAATCTTGATAGATTCGAAGAGGTCCAGATAGCTGGAGTAGACATCTTGAATTAAAGTTGGGGGCCTGTAGCTATCTGTGATTTGAATAGGGGTCTTGTCAATGGTTAACTGCACCTGGAGTGTCTCCTGTGTATCATACTGTTTAACGAGCCTGGAGGTGTGTATGTCTTTTATATACTATATTGCTACTCCACCTCCTTTTGCTTTGCTGCCCTCAGTTTGGGGTCTGAATGTATGATAAGATGAGTAACCTGGTATGGCTGTGCTGCTCTCCGCAGCTTTGAACCATGTTTCTGTGACTGCACAAATGTCACATCTTCCAGGGTTAAGAATGCTTGCAATGAGTGTAGTTTCATGTTTAGCCGCCTAGCATTTAACAGCATGACCTTTAATTTGCATTTTGATGACATTTTCATGTTGGTAGATTTGACCTCATGGTATTGCCTAAAAAAGGCACTATTGTGGAGGCAAGAGCCTTTGCTAGGAGCCTGAATCCCAAGGGAGACAGATGCAGGCCATCTCTGGCAAAGCATCGTGGTCTGTCGATCATATCTTCCCAGGCTGTCAGGTATTGGATCCCCTTGGAATGACACTAGAAACTAAGACAACTGTTAAAGTCTTAATTTTCTGTTTGTATTGAGGCATCATTCTGGGTGATGGCAGAATGCTGCTTAAGGCTAGGAACATACCTGCCTGGGACACATATTCAGCGAGCTCGATCATGTCTCTTTTCATATAGTCCAGGAAGGTATGTCTCAAGTCATTCACACCAACATGGACTATAACAGAGTCATAACAGTACCTGTTGTTGAGAGACTTGAGTGCATGGGTGATATGGCAGATTATGGCACCTGACAAACAACTAACCCTGACTTTCTCCTTATCCAGCCTGGTGAGGGGTACATCTGTGTGTCTCACAATGGAGTCTCCTATGACTAATATGTTGGGTTTATGTTTAGGCATAGAGGCTGTGAGACACAGGTGTGTGGACTATGTGTGGTGTGTGGTGGGCAGTGGAGTTTGCGTATGTTTTTGCCTCGGAGGTGTCTTTTGTTTGGGTATGTTGTTGTTGAGGACCTCTGCATATGTAGATGTGTGCTGTGTAGGTGTGGGTGGTGTCTGAGATGTGGTGTTTGTGTTGACAACTTTATCAGTACCTGATATACTGGCCTGCAAGGGAGAGAGCATTGACTCTAGGTTCTTAATATCTCTCACAAATTGTGTTCCTAGGTGGAAGTAATAGAGGGCTGTCTGTGTACATGAGGCAGTTGCTACACTGTCTCAGGATGCCCATATCAACCAGACTAGCAGAGGAAAGGCAGGAGAAAGGCTGTTGAGTACAACAGTCAAATTCAAAACTTCAGATTCCAATGCATTTGAATTCTAAACTTCATGAGTGCAGAAATAAGAAAGCTGTACAAACAGCAGAACAGTAATAACCACTGAAGGAAGCAATACTTAATGACATTAAAAAGTAAATATTATAGAAAGCTGTTTTTGCAGAACAGCTGTGCCCTTCTGCACCTCTACACCCCACTAACTAAATATTCTAACGCTTACATTGTACTACCTCACAGTAAAGGGAATACAGTTTTCTAGCAAAACAATTAGCCCCTTTATGGTAAGTCAGTATAACAGCGGTGTTAGTATATTTACTTGGCAGAGGTATGGGAGCAGAGCTACACATCAGAAGTCAAGGTAGATCTGCTCGCCTACAAAAATCTTATTTGCCAGCAGATGGAGACAATTGTCTTTATGATAATTCATAAATCAGAAAAATGAATGCACTAAGGAAGACTTCCTTAATTTTAGCACCTTCGCAACAATACTGTCTGTGGCATAGCTGTCTTTTTTAGTAATAAATCTTTTCTCTTTAACTTAGAATATTTTACTTTGTAAGTTAGCAACACAACTAGGTCACATTTATTTATGCTGTTCTACTGTTGACGATCACTCAAAAAAAAAAAAAAAACTTTGTCTCAAATAATTAGTGTTAGTCCCCCTTATGTAAATTACTTAACAAATTCTGTCTTGTGTATATCAATGCTATACATGTTTCTCACTCATTTTAGCAATACCTTTGTATAGGAATTTTCCCCTGATATATTTTTGTTCTACTAGCACTGTTTTGTACTACCTTTTTTTTTACTAATTTTATTATTCTGTTAGTGGAGCTTTTCTCCCCGGGCCTCTACTGAAAATGGACATGCATCCAACTAGACTAGCCCGGTCAACACATGTAAAATAAAATAAAATAAATAAAAATAAAATATGTATTATAGCTGCTTTAGTTACCTCTATGTTTTGATAAAAATAACTATGGTATTGTTGCAAGTAACAGCAACCGAAACAAAATGAAATGCAGAGAGGTTCCATGTTTATTTAAACATTAATTAGAGCTTGAAAGAAAACTTCAATAGTAATTTACAAAGTTTTGAAAATGTACATCTGAGTGATTGTGACAGCTCCATTGGTATAGAGGGATAAATCCCTAATGACAAAACAGACAACCTGAGTTTAAATAGTGTCTTGAATGTCATTGAAGCTGGCACAGGAGTATGAGAAAATAAATTCTGCAAGTCAGCCAGCTTGCCTCTCTGCAGGGGAAGGGTGTTGGATGTAAGTGAGGAGCTCAGTCCCACATTAGAGTCCCCTGTGGAGACCAAACAGGAGTACTGGTTCCAAGATCCACGGGACAGTCTTGAGGGGCTTATAACACTTGCAAAAGTAACTGATACACCCTCACTGATGCTCATTGTTTGCCCCGCCCTGTGCAGGTTCCCAGGCATATGCAGTGTGGGACATGGCTTAAAGATCCTCCTCTCTGATGATGGTCCACTTTCCCCAGGGAATGATAAAGCTGTACAGCTCTCTCCAAGGGAGAACAAATGGATCATTATGATGGCCAGGAAGGAGATCTCAGCGGACAAAAGGAAGACTAGTGCAAAAATACTGCCTCTCCTAAAAAAGTGCATGATCCTGCTTTCATAGTTTTGATGTTCCATTTTAGATTCATAATTACATGATTCATCTTTTTCAGAGCTGCAGACATGTCAGGTACCTTTACATAAGACCAAATGGTCACTCTGAAGCCTTGCTTCAATTTCAAGTTCAGTCTATTGTTATGCTCTGAAGATAACATAGATTGAGTCTTCTTTTCTAATGGTAGATGGCTTGACCTACACTACGGAAGCATCTGTGGAGCAAAGGGAGTTAGCAGGCAGTATGCTTGGTAATTGCTTATCATTTAAGGGGTATAATAGTATGTAAGCCATTCATAGATTCATAGACTGTTACCAGGCTAACGACCCGGGGGCCTTTCTAAGCCTAGCCAAGTTTTCCCAAAATAATAATGGTGTACTGCATCCAAATAGGACATTGAGGGCTAGGCATTTATAAGCTACCTCTGTCCATTAGGGACATGGGTGTCAACAGACCCGGTATAAATTTCTTATTGCCCATCCAAATGTATAGGTTTAGGTGAGTTGCAGATGATTAAGTCATTCTAGTGAGGTAAGCTTGTTTAAAGCTTCAAAGGGGGAGCATGTGAAAGTATAATAGCAGCAAAGTATGCAATCTTTGTTTTAGACTAGCTCAGGTTTATGTGTGGTAGTTGTGACAGGGTTTGTAGGTAGGTTAGTTGGTACATGAAAAATATAGGGGAGTCTGGCAGCAAACAAACCCATGATGCACCTATTCTAGTATAATTGGTCATATAATGCATGACTTTGTATAGCAAGACAAGCCTCTGAGAGATCTCTGTGATGATGATGGAACTAATACAGAAATCAGATTTAAGCTCATTGTCTAAGATGACCTAAAACAACTTTGTAGATTTCAGAGCCTGAATAAATCAGTGATTCATGGAGGTAATAAGCAAACCTAGAGCAGGTGCAGAAGAGAGCAGATTATATC